>NW_006922254.1:672270-697628 GCF_000298275.1 Orycteropus afer afer | reverse complement strand
TCTCTACTAAAGCCCAGTAACAAGCCAAAAGCTGTTTCTCAAAAGGAGAGTAGTTATCTGCAGAGGATGGCAGGGCTTTGCTCCAAAACCCCAAGGGTCTGTGTTGCTATTCACCAATAGGGAACTGCCAAAGGCTCCAAATAGCATCTCTATCTACTACAGACACTTCAAGCACCTTTGGATCAGCCAGATCATATGGCCCAAGTGGCACAGCAGCCTGCACGGCAGCCTAAACCTGTTGTAGAGCCTTCTGTTGTTCTGGGCCCCACTCAAAACTAGCAGCTTTCTGAGTCACTTGATAAATAGGCCACAGAAACACACCCAAATGAGGGATATGTTGCCCCCAAAATCCAAAGAGGCCTACCAGAAGTTGGGCCTCCTTTTTAGTTGTGGTGGAAGCCAGATACAATAAGTTATCCTTCACTTTAGTAGGAATAGCTCAACAGACCCCACACCATTGGACCCCTAGAAATTTCACTGAGATGGAAGGTGCCTGAATTTTTGTTGGGTTAATTTCCCAAACTCTAGTATCATATATCTCACCAATTAGTCTAGAGTCATCAATACTTCTACTTCACTAGGTCCAATCAGCATAATGTCATCAATATAATGGACCAGTGTGATGTCTTGTGGAAGTGAAAGGCGATCAAGATCCCTACAGACTAAATTATGACATAGTGCAGGGGAGTTGGTATACCCCTGAGGAAGGACTTCAAAAGTATACTGTTGGCCTTGCCCGCTGAAGGCAAACTGCTTCAGATGGTCTTTTGAAATTGGTATCGAGAAAAAGGCTTTGGCCAGATCAATAGCTGCATACCAAGTACCAGGAGATGTACTAATTTGCTCAAACAATGAAACCACATCAGGAACAGCAGCTTCACTTGGATTCACCACCTAATTAAGTTTACGATAATCTACTGTCATTCTCCAAGATCTATCTGTTTTTAGCATAGGCCAAATAGGTGAATTAAATGGGGTGGGAATCACCATCCCTGCATCCTTCAAGTCCTTGATGGTGGCAGTAATCTCTGCAGCCCCTCCAGGGATGCAGTACTGCTTTTGGTTTACTGTTTTTGTAGGTAGAGGCAGTTATAATGGCTTCCACTTGGCTTTTCCTACCATAATAGCCCTTACTCCACATGTCAGGGAGCCAATGTGGGAATTCTGCCAATTGCTGAGTACTTCTATTCCAATTATGCATTCTTGCACTGGGGAAATCACTACAGGATTGTTTGAGGACCCATTGGACCCACTGTGAGATGCAGCTTAGCTAAGACTCCATCAATAACTTGACCTCCATATGCCCCCACTCTGACTGGTAGGCCACAATGATGCTTTGAGTCTCCTGGAATTAGTGTCAATTCAGAGCCAGTGTCTAGTAATCCCTGAAAAGTCTGATTATTTCCTTTTCCCCAATGAACAGTCACTCTCGTAAAAGGCCTCAGATCCCTTTGGGGAAGGCTAGGAGAAAGACTGACATAGATTTTTGGCAATATAGTGGGGTCCTTCCTTAAAGGGACCTGGCCTCCCCTTCATTTAAGGGGTTGTGGGTCTGTAAACTGACTCAAGTCTGGGAATTGATTGAGAGGTCGTGACTCTGTATTCTGGTGATTCAAACTAGGTTGCTGTTCACGTGATCTAGAATTCTTCTGTCTATACAAATCAAGTAAATATTTAGTAGGTTTGCCATGTATTTCCCTACTAGGAACACCATGAGCAAGTAGCCAATGCCATAATTCCACATGTGTCAGACTATTCTGATTACTGTTCCGACTCTGCTGTCCATTATGGTAACCACACCCACCTTGCCTTTGTCGATTAATTGCTGCCACTTGGACCCTACTACCATGGCGTCCAATCAGCCCCATCACAGTTAAGTGTGTTAGTTCAATTAAGACAGTTCCCACTGTCAAATCAGGTTTACATAAAATAGCAATCACAGCAGTCTTCAAGGATGGTGGAGCTCCCTTCACAATTTTATTCCTCATGGTACTGGTGAAAGGCGTGTCTTCTGGACTCTCCATTTCTGGTTCTAAGGATCTAATCTGATAAATCCATTCTAACAGGCCAATTTCTCTAAGCCTCTGGATACCTTCTTCTACATTATACCAAGGCAGGTCTCATACTTCAGCTTGACTTAAAGTAGGCCACTGCATAATCCATACCTCAATAAGCCAACCAAATAAACTATTAGATCCTTTCCTAACCTCTCAAGCTGAAACATTGAATGAAGAATCCACACTTAGTGGACCTAAATCAATAAACTCAGACTGATCCAATCTTACATTCCTTGCACCATTATCCCACACCCTCAGTAGCCATTCCCATACATATTCTCCAGGTTTCTGTCTGTACATGTTAGCAAAATCAAGTAGATCTTTTCAGGTATAGTGTACCACCTCCTCAGTCACACTTTCTATTTCATCTTTTGGGGCTTGCTTGGACTTAACTTTAGTTATCAGTCTAGTAGCGACAATGGGTCCTTGAGGCCATTCCTGAGAGCATTCAGGAATGTCTTCCATGGCCTTTGCTTCAGGCAATGACCCAGCAGGACTGGTTTGGCTAGTCCCATCAAGATGAGGGGGAGGGGATAATGGTTTTACAGTAATCCGTTCAGATGGGAGGGATTCAACAGAATTTACAGGCTCCATATCCTGATCTTCCTGATTATCTGTCCATATGTCCCCATTCCAGGTTTAGGATCCCACTTTTTTTCCAATCAATGCCTTCACTTTAATGTCAGACACCATTCTGGATTGGCAATTTAATTGGCATTGTAATTGAGCCACCCTTACAATAAGACTCTGGGTTTGGTTTTCAGCAATGTCAGCTCTGTTACTAGAAAACATAAGGCTTTCTTTCAGAGCACAACTGGAAGCACTGAGATCTTTTATGTGATGCTTAAGCCGAGACTCAGCAGTTCTGAGCTCATCTAGTTCTTTCACCACTTTGTCTAGTGCAAGTAGGACCAACCAACCAGATTCCTTATACTCCTCATGCTGACAAAATTGCAGAAAGGTATCACATATCTGATCACCCAGAGTGTCACTTCTCACAAGTACGTGATCTATTGGTGGTGCTATTTCATGTGTTAATGTTGCTACCTCATGCCATGGATTAGCAGGGCCCTCTTTACTAACAGACACAGGGTCACTAGTGTCTTTAAGATTAATGAAACTGGAGAACCAATTTAGGGAGCCCATCCTTATGATTTTTTCTCTCTAAAACCACTCTCATTATTAAATGGGTTAGACTGGGTTCTCTAGAGAAACAAAAACCAGTAAAGCTTCTATATATGTATGTATATAGAGAAATTTATCTTAGGAAAATGGCTCACACACTTATAGAAGCTGGCCAGTCCAAAGCTCCTGGATCAAACATCAAGCTGGAGGCTTTTCCTGGTTCTTGCAACCACAGGGGCTGAGGAGCTCAAGGCTGGCAGGCAGTACACCAGCTGTTGACTCCAACAAATGGCAAATCCAAGATCTCCAGGCAAAATGGTGGACTGTTCACTCATGGACAGTTGTAGGCAGCACAACAGAATCCCGATCCACAGAATGTCTCTCTTCCCAGGATGTCCTTGGATATACTGGAAGCAGTCCACACCCCTAGGAAAACTCCCTTTCAACAGATTGGCCACTCAGAACATAGTCATCTGATCCCATCATGGAAAAAACCACACCACAATAGCTCAAACCACACAGAATTGTGGTCCAGCCAAGTTGACACACAACTCCAACTATTACAACCAGAAAGATGTTTACTTGTGCTTTATTGACTATGCAAAAGTATTGGATTGTGTGGATTATAACAAATTATGGATAACATTGAGAAGAATGGAAATTCCAGAACACTTAATCATGTTCATGAGGAACCTGTATATAGACCAGGAGGCTGTCCTTTGAACAGAACAAGGGGATACTGCATGGTTTAAAATCAGGAAAAGAGTAAATCAGTATTATATCCTTTCATTGTATTTATTCAATCTGTATAGTGAGCAAATAATCCAAGAAGTCAGACTATATGAAGAACATGGCATCAGGATAGGAGGAATACTCATTAACAACTTGCAATATGCAGATGACACAACTTTGCTTGCTGAAAGTGAGGATGACTTGAAGCACTTACTAGTGAAGATGAAAGCTACAGTCTGAAGCATGGATTGCACCTCAGTATAAAGAAAACAAAAAACCTCACAACTATACCAATATTGCAGCATCACAATAAATGGAGAAAACATTTAAGTTGTCAAAGACTTCATATTACTTGATTCTACAATTAACACCACTGGAAGCAGCAATCAAGACATCAGAAGAGGTACTACATTGGTCAAATCTGCCCCAAAAGACCTCTTTAAAGTGCTGAAGAGCAGAGATATCTCTTTGAATACCAAGGTGTGCCTGACCCAAGCCATGGTATTTTCAATTGCCTCATATGCGTGTGAAAGCCAGAAAATGAGTAAGAAAGACCTAAGAAGAGTTGATGACTTTTGAGTTGTGTGTGGTGTTGGCAAAGAATACTGAAGATACCATGGACTGCCAATAGAACTAATAATTCTGTCCTGGGAGAAGTGTAGCCAGAATGCACCTTGGAAGTGCGGAATGGCCAGACTTCACCTCACCTACTTGGGTCATGTTGTCAGAGGGACCATTCCTTGGAGAAGGATATCATGCTTGGTAAAATGGAGGGTCAAAGAAAAAGAGGAAGGCCCTCAATGAGATGAATTGACACAGTGACTCCAACAATGGGCTCAGGTGTAGCAAAGATTGTGAGGCTGGCACAGGACTGGGCAGTGTTTTCATCTGTTGTACATACAGTTGCTATGGGTTGGAGCCAACTTGATGGCACCTAACAACAACAACAAACCTTATGGGATGGTTTTACTCTGCCTACACCATAAGGCATTTGGCTACTAACTAGAAGGTTAGCCGTTCAAGCCCACCAGCCACTCCATAGAAGAAAGATGGGGCAATCTACTTCCTTAAATAATTCACAGCCTCCAAAACCCGAAGGGGGCTGCTATAAGTCAGAATCCACTTGATGTGTGTTTGTTGTTTTGTGACAGAGTCGCTGTGAGTAGGAATTGACTCAACAACAATAGATTTGTTTTTTGGTTTTGATTTATAAGATCTATATTTTCAGCTGTATTGTAAACTTCTTTTGGTCAAGGACAATGATTTTATATCTTTCTTTATTTCTATGTATACCTGCTATCAGAAAATGGCCCCTCACACTGTCTTCTCTTAATTGGTAAATTGCTAAATTGATATTCATGCACATACCTAGTAGTGCTTTGTGATAGCAGGTATGAGGCAAACAAACAACTAATAGATGTCTCTTCCAGGCAATAAAAATATTAAGGGCACAGCAAAGAACTGATGGTCATTTGCTAAGAAAGATACTGAAGGAAGGCTGATGGTGTTAGGGTTTTGTTGTAAGTATTAGTTTTTTCAAATACATGCTTTATTTTTAGGTTTACAGAAACATTGCACAAAAAGTACAGAGCTCCCATGTACTGTCTCTGCTCTAGGCACCCTTTTTGTCCCATTATTAATATCTTGCTTTTATGTGGTATATTTGTTACAATTGATGAACCAATATTATTACATTATTATTAACTAAAGCCCATAATTTATTATATTAGGATTCACTTTTTATGTTACACCATCATATGGGTTTTGACAAATGCATAATATTATGTGTCTACCACTACAGTGTCTTGTAGAATAGTTTCACTACCCTAAAAATGCCTTGTACTCCATCTATTCATCCCTTCCCCTTTCCCTAGTCTCTAGAAACCACTAATATTTTTACTGTATCTGTAGTTTTGCCATGATCTCTGGTGCTACACTGGTTAAGCAACAGTTCAACTGAAAGGTCAACAGTTCAAATCCACCAGCTGCTCCATGGGAGAAATATGTGACAGTATACTTCCATAAGGATTACTGCCTTGGAAACTCTATAGGGAAGTTCTATTCTGTCCTGTAGGGTCACAATGAGTTGGAATCAACTCAATGACCATGGATTTGGGTTTATAGTTTTGCCTTTCCCAGGACATTCATATAGTTAGAATCATGCAGTATATAGTTTTTTCACAAAGGCTTTTTTCACTTACCATATGCATTTAAGTTTCTTCCATGTATTTTTGTGTTTGTAGCTCATTTCTATCTCTAAATGATATTCTACTGCATGGAGGTACCAGAGTTTGTTTATCCAAATCATCTTAATTGCTACCAGGTTTTGGTAATTGTGCTATAAACATTTGTGGTCAAGTTTTTGTGTGAATAGTGTCTTAACCCAGTAGTTTATAGTATCTTCAAATATAAACAACCTTCAGTAACATATTTTCTCTCTTTAAGAAAACTACCCAGTATAGCTCCTTTCTGAGTACCGAAAGCTATTTTGTTTTATTCCCAAACATGGCATCTCTTTTCTCCCTTTCTCATTCAGTTAATTTAAAAAGAGATAATGGCTTGTTCTGTAATAACCCCAAAACCCACTGTTGTCGAGTCGGATCCAACTCATAGTGACCCCTCCTTGAGTTTCCAAGGTGGTATCACTATGGAAGTAGATTGCCCAAACTTCCTTCCGAGGAGTGGCTGGTGGGTTTGAACTGCCACCCTTCTGGTTAGCAGTCAAAATGCCTTAGGCACTACACCACCAGAGCTCCCAATAAAAAGAATTCTGAGGCAGTATTTTAAAGTTAAAGGAAGTAAAAGGAAGGCTTTTAAAGTTACATTAAGAAAAAATTACAATTCTGTTATTAATATCTCTAGTTATCAGTGAGAGCTGTCTCTTGAATAGCTATCACAAAGAGTTCAATTCTCAAAATCGCCATGCAACATACACAATTTACAAGTGAGGAACCTTCAGAGAGACAGCTCAGAGAAACTATACTTGTAGGCTTACCCACGGCCACCCAGCTGGCACCTGCTAGACTTGAACGAAGACATCTCTGGTTCCTAGGCATTCTGTTCCCTCCATTGCATGATGTTGCTTCCCTGCAAAATACAAGGTCCTACAGAAAAGGGTAAATCACATCTCCCTATGTGTACAAGCATGCATTAATTTATTTGCACTCCAGAAATAAAATTCACTTTTAAGATTAGCATAAGCAAAAAAGTAATTAAAGCAGCAAAATGCCACTGATGCTGAAAAATAACACATATGATCTAATACAGTTTCAATCCAAATCAGAACCACTTATTTTCTATCATCTGCTGTTTTAAATTATCTGTTTTTGCAAGAGTCCCAAGATAAAGTGATCTAATCTATTTCTGAAACAGGGGAAGGGCCTGAAGCAGAGCAGTGTTGAGCTGGCAGGAGAGGAAGGAGAGGCTGAGGGAGAGGGGAAGGAGACTGTCCCCATATTCCAATGCACTTTACTTCTCTAGATCCTGTGGAAAAAGAGCTTGTTTACCTCTTTAATATCCCACTGGCTTCCTAGTATCTGAGAGAACTGAGGAAGGGCCAAGGGCAAAACAGAGAGACTTGGGATCATAACACTGTCAAAGTTGAGCCATACTGTAGGCATGGTGCACTGAGGATAGGGAACACATGCTGACTTTCAGGATGATCAACAGTGGAGAGGAATACAGGGAGAGAATGTGGTCACCCTGTGGTCCTCCTTAAGGATGGAACAGACTCTTGAGTCTGAGGAAAGGAAAATATATGGGGAATTTGGTGCCCCCATATTATTACTGGTGGGACAGAAAGCTCAGTTTAGTGAAACAGTCATTTATTTAGCATACACCATCCACCAAAGCCTGTGCCATGTGCTGGGAGCATGATCATGATAATACATAATCTCTTATCTCAAAAAGTATGTTTTACAATCAATGTGGCCAACATATGACTAGGATGACCTAGTTTCTGTTAAAATAACCTTCTGTAAGAGGACCTACAAATGTTCAAAGAATGAATCCTTTACACCAACCCAGAATTTAGGAGAGAGTTTATAGAGAAAATGAATCATTAATTTAATGTCAAAAGACTAGTTAAGGATAATCAGAGAAAGACAAAGGAAAGGGATATTGGCAGAAGGAAAAGCTAAGTACAGCCCTGGAAGCAAGAAGAACACAGGATGGGAGAATACAAGCCAGTCAGCCACTACTAGGAGCTGTGTATTGGTGTAGGTGATGGTTTGATCATAGGCATCTTGGGGGCATGCTAGAATTCTTCAACTTTATTCCATAGGTGACAAGGGGTTTAAGGATTTAAGGATGACAGAATTTTTAAAAAAAATTTAGTGTGATTTTGGTGAAAGTTTACAGACAAAATTCATTTTCCATACAGTTGAACTACACATTTTGTTTCATGGCATTGACTGCAATTTCCCACAATGTAACATCTTTCTTCCCACTTCTTCCCTATAGTTACTTCTTCCCTGTATCCTTCCCTCCCATGCATTCCCACCCCCTGAGCTGTCTTCCTGTGCAAACACTGCCCTTCTGTGATCGCTCCAAGGAGTGTATCTACCTGATATAAATATTCACCCCATATACATGCCTATTGTTTCTGATTTGGAGGGTAACTGGAGGCCATAGTCTCAAGGGTCCCACCAGGCTCTATCAGACTAGCAAATCTGGTCTTTTTTTTTTTTTTTAAATGATTTTGAGTTTTGTTCCACATTGTTCTCCTACTCTATCCAGGATCTGTTGCACCAATTCCCGTCTGATTGGTTGACAGTGGTGGTTGGGCACCATCTAGTTCTTCTGATTTCATGATCATATAGGCTGAGGTGGCATGGTCTACTAGTCCCTTGGACTAATTGTTTCCATACATTTTTCATTTTCTTCATTCTTCTTTGCTCTGGACAAGGAGAGAACCATTGTTGTATCTAGACGACCACTTGCAAGCTTTTAAGACCCCAGTCACTAGTAAACAAAACAAGATATAGAAAAATGTTTTTCTGTAGTGTGTTATGCCAACTGAGCTTAATGTCCCCTGTGACCATGGTACCGAGCCCACAGGTCCAACTATGTGTTCCCTCAGGGTAGCCGGCTGTGCTCAAGAAGCCACCATACCTTACCCCTTTTCAGTTCTACTATACACCTGGAAATTCTTACAGCACATACAAATACTCTTGTAGAAACATTGGCTTCCACCCCTATACACAGTCATGGGCATACTCCTGGCTGCCTAGACATACCTGATCATTCAGCCTATCCACCTATCTATCCACTTGTACATCAATGCTTGCCATCACTGACAATGCAGTACTGTACATGCAAAAGGGTTCATCTTTGTTGTCTGTAAAAGAACAAAAAAACAAACTCACTGCTGTCAAGTCAGATCCAACTCATAATGACCACTCCTTGAGTTTCTGAGGTGGTATCATTACAGAAGTAGATTGTCCAATCTTCCTTCTGAAGAGTGGCTGGTGGGTTTGAACCACCAGCCTTCTGGTTAGCAGTCAAATGTCTTAGGCACTATGCCATCAGAGCGCCTTTGTTGTCTGTACCCCCCATGCCTCTCTATGTCTTCCTCTTCCTCAGTGCCACTGGGTTGCTAGCTCACTTTTGGTACATTGCCCTTCCCTTCACCCAAATCAGCATTTGTCTCTATCTAGCAGTGTTCCCTCCCCTCCCCCATCCCTTGTAACAAAGAAAGTTTCCTTCCATATATAAATTTTTCCTTGACGTTCCTTTTTAATTTACTTTTATTGTGGTGAAAACACACACAACAAGACATTCACCAACATAACAACTTCCCCATTTATAACTCATGATGACATTTTCCATGTTGTGCCACCATTATTGCTATCCTTTTACAAAATATTCCACCACCATTAGCATAAATGCTATACCCTGCAACTCATAGACATACACAAAACACTCCATCCAATAACAGCTCATGGAACATTCTGCAGAATAGGCAGTTGTGTTGGTTAAGTTTGTGTGTCAACTTGGCTGGGCCTGGTTGAGTGGCTAGGCAGCCAAATGTAGTTATTCACCATGGTGAGATTGGTAATTAGCTCCATGGTGGAATCTCTTGGAGCAGCTGAGGAGCTGTTTTGGGTATGTGGTCTGCTTCCCATCTATAAGAAACAGCTTTGAGAGTGGTCTCTAACTTATGGCACACTTGATCCCTGCATGCAGGCAGGTCATTGTTCAGCAGCCTGCCATGCTCTGCCAATCTTGGGACTTTCAATGGACTTGAATGAATGGCCTGCTATGTGGTTTGGTAACATTGGGACTGTGCCTTTTTATTTGTCAGTCTTGGGCTTGTCAGTCTCAGGCCCCATTAGCTGTCTGACTGAAGAAAAGCCACCAGCCTCAGTGGGTCAGGAGCAGGAAGAATAGCTGAAGCCCAAGGTTGAGGGGCTTTCACCCAGCCCCAAAAGGCTGACACTTTGAACTCAGACTTAAAGCCTCCAAACTGTAAAAGAATAAACTCCTGTCTGTTGAAGCCATCCCATTTGTGGTATATTCCTGTCAGAGTGGCACTAGGTAACCAGAACAGTGGTAGTTTAGGCCAAAACCAAGCTTCACTGAATTTACAAGCACTGAAATATTACAAAGCATCTTCTCAGATCACAATGCTAAAATAATTGAAATGAAAAACAGGAAACTCAAGGGAAAAGACAACAAAATATATGGAAACTGAGTAACACCCTTCTTCAAAACTACAGGGTAATAGAAGGTATAAAAAATGAAATAAAAAATTCCTTGAATCAAAGAAGAATGAAAACACAACATACTAAAATTTTTAGAACATAGTTAAAGTGGTGCCCACAAGAAAAAAATAAATGAAGAAGAAGAAGAAGGAAGAACCAAAATCAATACCTTAACCATTCATATCCAATAATAAAAAAAAATTCCCAACAACAACAAAAAAAGTCCTAGCCCAGATGGTTTCACTGCTGAATTCTACCAAACATTCAGGGAAAAACTGACACTAATATTACTCAAACTATTCAAAAACATACAAAAGGATGTAATATTCCTGAACTCATTCAATGAAGCAAACAAAACCATCATACTGAAACAAAGCATATACATCACCAAAAATGAAATTATGGACTAATATCCCTCATGAACATAGATATAAAAATCCTCAACAAAATCCTAGCCAATAGACTCCAACAACATTAAAAAATTATAACCCATCAGGACCAAGTGAAATTCATACAAAATATGCAAGATGGTTCAACATTAGAAGAACTATCAACATAATCTACCACACACAAAAAAGGAAAAAACACGATTGTATCAATCAGTGCAAAAAAAGCATTTCACAAGGTGCAACATCCATTCTTAATAAAAAATGTTAAGCAAAATAGGAATAGAAGGGTGATTACTGAACGTATTTAAGAGTATTTGCAAATAAAAAAAAATCAGTGGCCAACATTATTCTCAATGGAGACTGAAATCATTCCCTTGCAAGGAGGAACAAACAAGGATGCCCTTTATCACCACTCTTATTAAATGCTGTATTGGAAGTCCTAGCTAGACCAATAAGGCAACAGAAGAAAATGAAAAGCATCCAAATTAGCAAAGAAGGAAAGAAAACTATCTTCATATCCAGATTATATGATCTTAGACATAGAAAATCACAGAACCTCAACAAGAAAATTATTGGAACTAATATAAGGATTAAGCAAATTGCAGCATAAAAGTCAGCATTAAAAAAGAAAAAAAAAAAAGTGGTTTCCTCTACAGTAACAAAGAGAACTCTGGAAATGAAATTAAGAAAACAATAACATTCACAATAACCCCTGAAAGATGAATTTAGGAATAAATCTAACTGGAGATACAAAAGGTCTATAGAAAGAAAAGTACAAAAGACTAGTACAAGCAACCAAAGGAGATCTACAAAAAAGGAAGAATGTACCATGCTCATGGATAAGAAGGAGCTCTGGTGATGCAGTGGTTAAACATTCAGCTGTTAACCAAAATGGTGGTGATTTGAAAACACAAGCCATTCTGTGGGAGAAAGATGAGACAGTCTACTTCCATAAAGATTTACAGCCTTGGAAACCTTTTGAGATACTACACTGTCCTGCAGGGTTGCTATGAGTCAGAATTGACTTAAGGGCAATGGATTTTGTTTTGTTTACATAGACAGGAAGACTTAGCATTGTGAAAATGTCAATACTACCCAAAGTGATCTACAGAAATAATGGAATCCTTAAAGAGATGGACAAAGTAATCATCAACTTTATGTGGAAAGAAAAGAGACCTTGGATAAGGAAAGCACCACTAAAGAAGAATAAAATAAGAAGCCTCCCAATCCTCAATTTCAAAACAATCTCAAATATAGCCAGGGTAGTCAAAACAGC
Organism: Orycteropus afer afer; assembly: GCF_000298275.1. NCBI lineage: Eukaryota > Metazoa > Chordata > Mammalia > Tubulidentata > Orycteropodidae > Orycteropus > Orycteropus afer. The sequence continues at coordinate 685,345 of NW_006922254.1, read as the reverse complement.
CTGGTATTTGTACAGATAGACACACAGACTAATGAAACAGAATTGAGAACCCAGCAATAAATCCATCAACCCATTGACACCTGATCTTTGATAAAGGGCATAAACAAAACAAAATGTCCTTAAATGGGGAAGAGATAGTCTCTTCAACAAATGATGCTGGTAAAACTGGATATCCTTTTGGGGGAAGGAAGGAAGAAGGAAGGAAGGAAGGAGGGAAGGAAGGAAGGAGGGAAGGAAGGAGGGAAGGAAGGATGGAAGGAAGGAAAGAAGGAAAGAGAGGAAGAAGAAAGAAAGAGGATCTGTAACTCTCACATATACAAAAATTAACACAAAATATATAATAAACCTAAGTGTAAAACTTAAAACAATAAAGATCATCAAAGGGAAAATAGGACTAAACTTAGTGGCCCTAATACATGGCTTAAATACCCTATCAAAGGTAACTAAAAATATACAAACAGTAGAAGACAAACCAGATGACTAGGACCTCTTAAAAGTTAAACATGTGCATTAAAACTTTCACCAAAAGAGAAAAAAGAGAACCTACAAATTGGGAAACAAATTTTTAGAAAGATATATCAGACAAAGGACTAACCTCTAAGTTTATAGACAACTTCAACTTTTCAACAACACTAAGACAAAAAAATCTGATTTTAAAATGGGCAAAAGACATGAACAGACACTTCACCAAAGAAGACGTTCAGGTATCCAACAAACACATGAAGAAATGCTCATGATCATTACTCACTAGAAAGATGCAAATCAAAACAAAATTGAGATACTACGTTACCCCAGCAGGAATAACAATGTTCAAAAAAATAAGAAAACACCAAATTCTGACCAACTTGTGGAGAGACTGGAGCCCTGGTACACTGCTGATGGGACTATAAACTGGTGCAACCATTGTGGAAAATGGTATGGTGCTTTGAAAAATTAGAAATAGAAATATCATATGATCCAGGAATTCCATAACTAGATATATATCTTAGAGAAATAAGAGCTGAGACACAAATATATATGCATATCCATGTTCTTTGCAACATTTTTCATAGTATCAAAAATATGGAAACAGCCTAAGTGTCCATGAATGAATGAATGAATAAGCAAACTATGATACACACAATGGAATACTATGCAATGTTAAAGAATAATGAATCTCTGAAACACTTCATAACATGTGTGCACCTGGAAGACATTAGGCTGAATGAAATTAGCCAATCACAAGAGGACAGATACTGTATGACACCACTTCTGTAAAATGTCTTGAAAAGATTTACACACAGGAAGAAGCATTCTTTGAAGATTACTAGGGTGGGAGGGTAAGAAAGGGTGAATCACTAACTAGAGGGTAGACAGGTATTACCTTGGGTGTGAAGGGAAAGGCAATATACTATAAGGGGGATGTCAGCACAAAACAATCAAGGCAAAGGAAGACAATGAGAGGAGCACAAGAGTTAAAGACAACAAAAGTATAATACAAACCCAATCCTGCGATAACAGTCAAAACAATAATCTACTAGTGGATACATTGATAAATACACAACGTGAACAGGTATGGGTTGGTGAATGGAACCATATCCATGAATATATATAGGTTTGACAGAGGGTATTTATATAAACATATTTATATATCTACCTGCAAATATAGATAGATAGATAGATATATCTACCTGCAAATATTCTGAAGGAAGGTTGGGCAATCCTACTTCTGTAGTGATGCTGCCTCAGAAACCCAAGGAGGGGTCACTATGAGTCGGGGCTGACTCAACGACACATAACAACAACAACAACAACAACAGCTGCAAATATATTCATGAATATAGTAGAGCATACAGAGGGGTGAAATTATGAAAACTTCTTAGCTATAACCAAACATCTTAAGGAAATGAGTCACTGGGCCTGAGGGCTCAGGACCATAGTCTTAGAAGACCTCAAGGTCAATTGGCATAACACAGTCCACAAAGACAATGTTCTACTTCCTACTTTGATGAGTAGCAACTGGAGTCTTAAAACCTTCTAAATGTCTATCTAAGGTGCGACTATTGGTCTCTTCCCATCTGGAGTAACGAAGAATAAAGAAAATCAAAGACATAAGAAAAATATTAGTACAAAAATTACTGGACTATGAGAACCCCTGCCTCCATGACCCTGTGAGTAGAAGAACCAGTTGGTGTGTCTGGCTACCACTACTAACTGCTCTGAAAGGGATCATAATTAGAAGGTGTGATCGTTATGTTTGTATGTCAATTTGGCTAGGTCTGGTTGAGTGGGTGGGCAGCTGGATGTAGTATTCTCCATGATGAGACTGGTAATAACTCCATGGTGGAATCTACTGGGAGCAGATGAGTAGCTGCCTTTGGGTATGTGGGCTGCTTCCTGTATATAAGCCGGAGCTTTGAGAACGGTCTCTAGCCTATGGTATGCTTGGACCCTGCATGTAGCTGTGTCATTGCTCAGCAGCCTGCTATGCTCTGCCAACCTTGGGACTTACAATGGACTTAAGTTAATGGCCTGCCATGTGGTTTGGTAACATCGGGACTGTGCCTATTTATTTGTCAACCTTGGGGCTTCTCAACCTTAGCAGCCAACAGCTGTCTGAGTGAAGAAACGCCTCTAGCTCCAGTGGGCAAGGAGCAGGAGTTAGAGCTGGACCCCAAGGTTGAGGGACTTTCACCTAGCCCCTAGAGGATATTTTTCACTTTGAACTTGGACTTAAAGCCTCCAAATTATAAGAATAAACTCCTGTTTGTTAAAGCTATCCTATTTGTGGTATTTTCTTGTCAGAGCAGCACTAGGTAACCAGAACAGAAGGTCCTGGATAGAGTGGGAGAAAAATGTGTAACAAAACTCAAAACTTACTGGTGTGATATACAGGAAGAACCCTTGAAACTATGGTTCTCAGACACCCTTCAAACCTGAACTCACACCATGGCTCAACCATCAGCCAAACAGTAGAAAATAGACAGGGCTATAAGGTGAAAATGACACCAGGGAGGTACAAACTCCTTAGAACAATCAACCATACAAGATCATAAGAGAACCATTTGCCCAGGGATAAAGCTCAGAAGGCACTGAGGGACAGGAAAGAAAGATGACTCATAGAAACTGTAAACACACAGTAGAAGTGGGAAGAGTGCTATTATATTGTGGGTATTGTAATCAATGTATCAAAACAAAGTGTGCATGAATTGTTGAATGGAACACCAATGTGCTCTGTAAACTTTCACTGAAACCCCAGTAAAAAGTTAAAAAAAAAAATGATCCACATTCAGACTTAACTGATCCCATGATCCCAACCAACCCTTGCTCAGTTGTCTAGTCCAATGAAGATGTTCTCTGAAGAAGATTTGAAACAGAAGTATCAAGCTGTGGCACAGCTATGGGACTTAAGGAACTACCTGAAGATAACCAAGAGCTTTCAGACATGGTGCCTTATTGTCAGGCCACCTTCAAGCAAAGAACCACAGGAAGGGAAGAGCTGACAAGGAGGCATCTTTAGGGACTCCAGCTACGTGACTCAGCATGAGCAGACCCTACCGCTTAGCCACACCTGATCCCATTGAAAAGAGTAACACCGGCTGAGACTTAATTGTGAAAGCGTGACTAAAATATTTATGCAATATGGATTTACTTACATGCCAAAACCATGCCAAGCACTGTAGAAATTTAGAGATGACTGGTTTCTGAAGACAGTCCGCAGATATAGAGCAGACAGACACTTGCACCAAGTGAAGGCAGAGACTCAGAGTTGTGACTGGTTCACTGCCATATTATTGTGGAGGGAGCCACAAAAAATGCAAAGAGCAAAGGAATTTTCTATCTAGGGCAGGAGTAAGCAGATTTTTCTGAAAAGGTCTACTCTAAGTATTTCACTTTAAATATTTTATGCTGTGTGAGCCACATGGTCTTTGTCTCACCTACTCAAATCTGACATTGTAGTGTGAAGCCATGTGAGCAAGGCTATGTAACAGTATAACTTTAATGGTAGATTATTATGGCTACAGTCAACTTTAAGGCAATTTTAAAGGTAAATTATTACTAAACTTTCTTTCTTTTTTTCTGATGATATTAAATGCAATAATATTTTTATAATAATTATGTTTCCTCCTTTTTGGAAATAATTATGGAAGAAATGCATAATCACTAAAAACGTAAAAAATATAAGTAAGCAAAAAGGAAAAGTGAAATTACTGGACTACTCTTACTCTCCCTTTTCTTTTTCCCTGTTCACAAATGCCCTTCACTGTCCCACAGTCATCCACTGAGACAGAGTACACTCACATCACAGAAGTGGAAGGTGGGCTTGTTGGTACACCGAGTAGGCGGAACCTCACCAATAGGATCAGCACACATTCCTGACATAGGAGAACTCTGGGTCTCTGTGTACTCCAGTATTATTGCACAACCAGTGTTAATTTCCTGTCTGTTGTGGAACACATGGGAATGAAATCTCCAAATGATAGGAATTTCTGTTGAGAATAGAGTGGCCTTCTGAATGTAGAACTTATTCAATTAGTATCATCTTATTAATTGAATAAGTACTTGTTAAGCACCTGTTATGTGCCAGAAATTTTCTAGTTACTGAAGAACAAGGTAGACCTATAAAGCTTTCATTCTATTAAGGGATGTTATTTACAAGTAAATAAATAACATAAAAATGATGACTGTGATTTTGGATGGTAATGGCGGCAAAGAAGCAATTAGTAAAATGGACATTATTTGGCAGCAGGGGTGGGGGTGGAGGGGAAACTTTTTTATTGCATGGTTAGGGAAACCTCTGAGAAGGCAATTATTTTTTGCTGAGATCTGAGTTATGAGAAGATGAAAACATCTTGGAACAGAGTATTTCAGGGAAGATAAAGAGCAAATCCTAACATCCTGAGGTGATACCAAGTTTGGTGAGTGCAAGGAAAAGACAGAGGTCTCATGGGACTGAAACACATGGGATCAGGGCACAAATGATAGAAGATGAAATCAGAGAGGGAGCAAGGTCTTATAAGTGGTGATAAGAAGTCTGGAAGTTCTTCAAGAGCAGTGGGAAGCCAGGGAGGATTTAGGCAGGAAAGCTATATAAACTAAAACCAAACCAAAAAACAAACTCACTGCCATCAGGTTGGATCTGACTCATAGCAACCCCTCCTTGGGTATCCAAGGTGGTATCACTACGGAAGTAGATTGCCCAGCCTTCCTTCTGAGGAGTGGCTGCAGTCCCTGGTAAGATCAAATATATCTGCAAATACACAGGGAGGGAGTGGTTTAAGAACTCTCTGCTGAGGTGTGTGGACCCCTGAATCACACTAGCAGGACCAGCCACCTCTTTGGAAAGATACCATGTGCCCTCTGAGTCAACTGGATGTCGGCAAAGTTTGAGGACTCTTGCTTCACTGCATTTGCCAAATAAGTAGAACTTTAGTAGTCTGTATCTTCTGTGTATGAATGTATATGTTTTTAGTAAACTCTGGAGTTGCAAAAGCATCCAATTAGAGATGAAAAAAAATGCAGATTTGTTTGTGCATAAACAAATCTTTTTCTTAACTCTGACCTGAGGCTACTTATGGGAAATTCTGCAAACTTGTCCCTCCTGGGAGCCCCATTGATTTGATTTTAAGAGGCAGACTTGCAAGAGATGAGAGAGTTGGGAGTGGGGTGAAGATGGGGTAGAAAGGCCTCTGTGATGCCATATGATATGTGTGCTTCACTTTCTCTGAAGCTGAACTTCCCATAAACTTGGAAGAGAAGGTGGTGGTGATATAGTTGCATTGCTGATTAGGTGCTCCCCACAGACTGCACATTGGAAGGGTTAGTGGAAGGGGTTTCCTGCATTAGGATTACAGATAAGAAGGAATTCAGTGTGCCAAGATCAGCTCCTTACTTCCAGGCAGGCTGGCCCTTTCTCCACAGTTGGCTCAGGCATTAGAGTTTATGGGCCATGTCATAATTATCCAGTACTGCTTTTATGATGAGCCAGATAGCTTAACTGACTCCATCTTGACACATTGATACTATCATTAAGTTTTTTTTTTTTTTCTCCTTAAGCTACAGGTCTAGATCACCCCATCCTGTTTCAACTGAAAGGCTGCAGGCCTAAACCACCCCATCTGTTCTGGCAGAACATGGTGACCTAGTTAAGCCTTATGCCAACTACAGCGACCGACCACAATGCTAGATGTTGTCTATAGGTGTGACTCGCTAGAGCAAGTAAAATGCTTTTTTTCAGCTTCTGTGAAAGTCTGCTTGCAAAGGCTGAGTCCTAGCTGAAGCCCTCATAGCAGATGAGGCCCAATCACAATGACAAGGAGTTTCTCTGCAGGTGTTATTTGTTAGATTAGGTTTAATGTTGTTTTCTGCTTTTGTAAAAGATTACTTGCAAAGGATAGAAAAGAGACACTCAATATTACACCCTGCCCATTTGTGGGTTTTGTCTTTATAAACTCAATGAAGCTGCCCTTCTGGGTCGAGAGTTCCTTCTGGCATGTGCCATCTCTCGAACCTGGAATTAAAGGACTTAATGCTTGATTCGGTCTCAGAGTGTTTGGCAACTCCGTATAGTGCATCTCGCTTTTAATATATAACACTATAACAGAAATGCCACAACTAGGTTGTTTAACAAACAGAAACTTATTTTCTCACAGGTTAGAAGACTACAAGTCCAAATTCAGGGTGCCAGCTCTGGGGAAAGGCTTTTGGTCTTTGGTTCCTTGGTGGTCTTAATGTGGTGTGAGATCTATCTTCCTTCATCACTTCATGCTTATTCAACTGCTCGCACAGTCTTCTCTTTTAAAAACAGATTGACTTAAGACCCACCCTACAATAATACTGCCTCATTACATAACAAAGAAAAGCCATTCTTGGAGATATAAAAGTTAAGGTTTATGACACATTATTTGGAGACAAAATTCAATCCATAACATGCCACATAGCAGAAAGTCCACAATTGCTGTGCAAATGTTTCCAGGAGGTCATTTCCAGGAGGTGAACACTTTGTAATTTGACAAGAGGTGGTTGGGGGAAGGGTGAGGGTGTCATTTATGGATCTAGGATCATAAATGACATGTGAATTTCTACTCTATAAAGACATTATAAATAATAAAATTCAAAGAACTCCTGAGCTGAAAAGGACTGTAGAAATTATGTTGTGCAATGTCTTCATTTTTACCAATGAAGAAACCTAGAAAGGTGAGGTGACTTCTCCAGAATAGTGATGAAGGAAGTCCTGGGCTAAGGACACAGGTCCCTTTACCTCCTCTGGAGAGAACTCTTCTGATCCTTTTAAGTTAGAGATTCCCAAACGTAATCAGATCATGGCACCAGAGGAAAGAATGTTTACATGTCCCCTGTGACAAAGGTGCAAGACTGATCTTGGTAGGAGGCAACTTGCTTTGAGAATCCTGTTACTCTAGCTCCTGATAGGCTTTTCAGTATACCTGTAACCCCTGTGTCTCAGCATACTACCTGGAGAGACCTATACTTCTCTAGCACATGGGTATGTGTGTGTATGTGTGTGTTACGGAGTATAAATGCTGGTTTCTAATAATCTACTATTGATTGAGGAGGCTGCAGAAGGTGAGATCCATTCAATACACTGAAAATCAGTTTGTGTTTTCTTATTACAGGATATTAGTTCACATGTTCATTCATAGATGGAAAACACTAAACCACAAACAGTTTAAGTAATGTTCTTAGGTAACACAGGATATTTGTGATGAGCTGTAGTGTATAAATTAGCTAAACTTTAATCCTCAAACCTAGAAAATAAGGTGTTGCTATTGTTGCTAGGTGCTATTGAGTTGGTTCCAACTCATAGTGACCATATGTACAGCAGAACAAAACACTGCCTGGTCCTGGGCCAGCCTCACAATTCTTGCTATACCTGAACCCATTGTTGTAGCCACTGTGTCAATCCATCTTATTGAGATCCTTCCCCTTTTTTGTTGACTCTCCACTTTGTCAAGCATGATGTCCTTCCCCAGCGACTGGGCCCTTTTGACAACATGAACAAAATAGGTGAAACCATTTTTACTTCCAAGGAACACTCAGACTACACTTCCTCCAGGACAGATCTGTTAGTTCTTCTGGCAGTCTGTGGTACTTTCAGTATTCTTTGCCAACACCACAACTCAAAAGCATCAATTCTTCTTTGGTCTTCCTTATTCATTGTCCAGCTTTCACATGCGTATGAGGCAATTGAAAATACCATGGCTTGAGTTAGGTGCACCTTAGTCTTCAAAGAAACATCTCTGCTCTTCAGCACTGTGAAGAGGTCTTCTGCAACAGATTTGCTCAGTGCAATATGTTGTCTGATTTCTTGGCTGCTGCTTCCATTTGTGTTGATTGTAGAACCAAGTAATATAAAGTCTTTGACAGCTTCAAACTTTTCTCTGTTTATCATGATGCTGCTTATTGGTCCAGATGTGAGGATTTTTGTCTACTTTATATTGAGATGCAATCCATACTGCAGACTCTCATCTTTAATCTTCATCAGTAAGTGCTTCAAGTCATCTTCACTTTCAGCAAGCATGGTTGTGATGTCTGCATATTTCAGGTTGTTGATGAGTCTTCCTCCAATCCTGATGGCATGTTCTTCCTCATATAGTCCAGCTTCCTGGATTATTTGCTCAGCACACAGATTGAATAAGTATAATAAAAGGATACAACCCTGACACACTCCCTTCATGATTTTAAACCATGCAGTATCCCTTGTTCTGTTTGAATAACAACCTTCTGGTCTATGTACAGGTTCCTCATGAGCACAATTAAGTGTTCTGGAATTCTCATTCTTCTCAATGTTACCCATAATTTGTTATGATCCACACAATTGAATGATTTTGCATAGTCAATAAAACACAAGTACATATCTTTCTGGTATTCTTTGTTTTCATCCAAGATCCATCTGACATCAGCAATGATATCCCTCATTCCATGGCCTCTTCTGAATCCAGCTTGCATTTCTGGAAGTTTTCTATCAATATACTGCTGCAACCATTTTTTAATTATCTTCAACAAGATTTTACTTGTGTGAGAAAAAAAATAAAAGATATTGAGCACTGTTTGAAATCAGATCAATATTTTTTTAAATCAATATTAAGGCTCAAAGGACTCCCATGGTGCTACATGAAGACCTTGGTCATTTCCATCTGACCCAACTGCTGAGATTTACTTCTGAAAGATGGTCCCTGGAGCAAGGCTTGGAATTTACTTTAAGGTTCATTTGGTGTATTCTGAAGAACACTAACAAATAAACCATTTCTGGAGGTAGCTTATGATCAAGAACCAACATTATTGAAGGAAGACATTCAAGCTGCATAGAAGGCATTCCTGAAAAACAAAGCTCCAAGAATTGATGGAATACCAATTTAGTTGTTTCAACAAATATATGCAATGCTGAACAAACTCAGTCATCTATGCCAAGAAATTTGGAAAACAGCTACTGTAGCAGATCCATATTTCTGACCATTCCAAATAAAGGTGGTGCATGGTCAGTGAGGAAAATGGTGAGGAAATTATCAAACAATTTATTTAGTATCACACACAAGTAAAATGTTACATCAACAGGGAAATGTCAGAAATTCAAGCCAGATTCAAAAGAGACATGGAATGAGGGTTATCTTTGTTGATGTCAGATGGATCTTGATTGAAAGTAGAGAATACTGGAGAGATTTACCTTTGTTTTATTTGCTATCCAAAGATATTGAACTGTGTGGGTTTTAATAAATTATGGACACTAGCTTGAAGAATGGTATTCCAGAACACATAATTGTGTTTATGAGGAACCCTTGTATAGACCAAGAGACAGACAATCAAAAAGAACAAAAGGATACTGCATAGTTTAAAACTAAGAAAGTTGTGTCAGGGACCATATATATTCAATCTGTATGCTGAGTAAATAATCTGAGAAGCTGGACTATATGAAGAATGTAGCACCAGGATTGGAGGAAGATTCTTTAACAACCTGAAAATAAATATGTTTAATAAAACTGTAGTAAATAAAATCAAGTAGGCTTTTTACTGCAGGAATTCACAGAACCTTGAAAAATACTAACATAAAATACAAACATGCATTGAGACTTCCAGCAAGGTGGCAAACAAGCTACACAGACCCTCTACAACAATGAAATGAGAAACCATTTGAAATGGATGCAGAAGATAATCCTGGAACCCTGAGTTTAGAAGGGAAGGATAAAGAAGTAGAATCAATACCAACTAGTAAAAGAATCTGAATGAAATCAGTGAATAAGGAGACAAACAGAGCTGTGGACTGTTGGCTGTCCTGATGGCACAGCAAATTTGCATACATAAAAGTGGTATTCCAATCTGGGCAGCAACCTAAGAATTGGTGCTGCTTGCCCAGGAATATATGGGCAAATGGTGGCTGATGGCTAGATAGGAAAAACAGTGAAAAAGGAGACAAACAGAACTGTGCACCGTAAACAGTCCTGATGGAGTGGCCATTGTGAATATTTATAAGCCATGTGGCCATTTTTAATAATTTTGAACAATTACAAGTAGTGCTTCAATTAGGGCAGCAACCTAAGAATAAGCTTACAGAAGGTAGCATAGGCAACAACACTGGAGGCTGATGAATAGAAAAGTAGGAGATAGCAACTGTGCCCACATGGCCAAAGCACAACCACACCTCCTGCAGCCTCACCCACTGGGTGAGACCCACCGCTTACTTCTGCACCAACTGTGACTAACAGCCCAACTCAATCTCAACTGCTCTTCATGAACAGACAAGAGATCTCTGCACACACTCTCATCCTCTATCCACCCACCAGGAGAGAGGTGGTGAGTGCATAAGTGGCACCAAACTAACAAATATATTAGAAATATAAATACAATGACATCACAATGTCTCAGAGAAAACTGATCATCCCAGTCAACATAAAGAAGCAAGATAAAGAAGTACAAACAAAGGACCAGGATAGAAAGCCAGAAAATGTTCCTGAGGAAGAAGCAGCATTGCAACTGCCTGATAAGGAATTCAAAAAATTATATTTATATACCTTCAAAGGATTGAGAGACAGATCAAGGAAAGCACTGACAAAATTAAGGAAAACACAGACAAAACTCTGTAACAATTTAAGAAAACTATACAGGGACACAATTGCAAAACAAATGAAAAATTAGGAACAATGCAAAAACAACAAATAAAAGTCCAGATGATTAATACCAGGATTTCAGAAATAGATAACACACAGAATGGTCAAGTAGAATAGAATCAATGGATTTAGTTAGATTGAAGACAAATCCCTCAATACTATTTTGTTAAGGGATCAATCAGAAAAAAAGATCAAAATGAAATTTAAAAAAAAAAAAGCCTAAGATTCATTGGGACACCATCAAGAGGAATAACTTATATGTGACCAGAGTTCCAGAACAGGAAAAGACAAATAAAGCTACAAACAAAATTTCAGAGCTTTGTTGGAAGAGAACTTCCCTAATATGATGAAAGATGAAAAGATATTCATTCATGAAATTCAACAAATCCCAAACATTATAAACTCCGAAAGAAAATCACCAAGACATTTCATAACCAAGCTCATCAAAACCAAAGACAAGAAAGAATCCTGAGAGCAGCAAGAGAAAAATGAAAAGTTACCTACAAAGGAAAACCAATAAGACTAAGTTCTGGATTCAAAATGGAGTTGCCAGTGAGCACCACATTTATTTTTCCCTCTGGCATCTAAGAACTTTAAGAACTAGGTACAACAGTTTGAATTGAGATATTTGGTGCTCTGAACAACTCACTGAATCAGAGTGCACCAAACACGGAAGAACAGAACTGGAGGAAAGGCACAGGGAGATTTTTTAGGAAACAGCTACCGCCAGAAGATGAAAGAGCACCTGAGAGAGACCATTGGAAACCTTTCTGGGGCAGTCACTGTCAGCCGGGCGGAGGCGGCCGCCTGAGATCCCCGAGCCAAGAACAAGATCACTTATAGCAGCTTACCAGTGACCAATACAATATTCCAGCGGGCAGCAGCAGAGACCTGTCTCCAGTGACTGATTTTGTCGGTAATTTGGGTGGTGAGGGTGCAGCTGGACATGGGCACCATTGCTGAGACTCAGATGGAGATCTCACTGGTGCACCAGAAAGGCTACCTCCCTCCTTTCACAGCGGATTACAGAGTGGGCTTGGGTGAGACTGGGAGACACCGTGCTTTTCTTTGCCATGGTTTTCGGGACTGCAGGTCACTGGCAGGTACTCCCCCGACTCCCTTACAGCTTAAATTGCATGCATCTTTGGTGCCACAGGTGGGCGGTATTTCAGACAAACTCCAGAGCCGATCATTACCAGTCGGGCAGGATTGCATCACCACCGCAGGCAGACAGGACACAGAAAAAAACTGCAGCTGAGCATGATCCTGCAAATTTTGCCCTGGAGCCATGCTTTGGCCCTAGGGGGCCGCGGAGGCAGGGGCTTTGAGTGTGCATGAAATGGGCGGAAATTTGTGACCCTCTAACAATAGGAATTTTTCCTGAGATTGAGCCATGGTCTAGCAAATAAATATGTCATAAATAAGAGCCTGGTCAGGTAGTCCCCTGAATCCAATACACATGAAATTGCATGCATCTTTGGCACAGCAGGTGGGCAGTATCACAGACAAACTCCAGAGCCATCCATTGGCAGTCTGGCTGGATTGTGTCAGCACTGCGGGCAGACAGGGCACAGAGAACAAACAAACCACAGCTGAGCCTGGTTCTGTGAATTTTGCCCTGGAGCCATGCTTTGGCACTGTGGGGCCACGGAGGCAGGGTCTTTGAGTGTGCCTGAAATTGGAGGAAATTTGTGACCCTCTCACAAGAGGAATTTTTCCTGAGGTTGAGCCATGGTCTTGCAAATAAATATGTCATCAATAATACCCAGCTCAAAGCCCTAGAAACCAATCCTAGCAACACCAAACTTTCCTTCTTCTGCTCCCACATTTTTCACCAATAAAGTTCACTCATTTAATAGAAGAAACCATATTCAGCCAATTCCATAAAAGCTCATGCTTCAAACTCTAAACCCTCTGTACAAAAAACAGAAACACATATCCACACTACACAGTGATTCCACCATCATAAAAAAAAA
>NW_006922254.1:669762-671165 GCF_000298275.1 Orycteropus afer afer | reverse complement strand
AGAATTGATGCAATGGAAGACAGAATTAATGAGATTGAAGACAAATACCTGAACACTTCTTTGGAAAGGGATCAATCAGGAAAAAAACTCAAAACAGAATGAAGAAAGCCTAAGGTTCATGTGGGATACCATAAAAAGAAATCATCTACATGTTGTTGGAATTCCAAACCAGGAAGAGAAAAATAAGACCACTGAGAAAATTGTCCAAGATTTGCTGGAGGAGAACTTCCCTGATATGATGAAAGAGGAGAACATATCCATTCAGGAAGTCCAATGAACCTTAAACACGATAGAACCCAAAAGAAAATCACCATAACATATCATCATCAAACTCACCAAAATCAAGGACAAAGACAGAATCCTGAGAGCAGCACAGAAAAAACAAAAAGTTACATACAAAGTTCAGCCAGTAAGAATAAGCTCTCATTTCTCAACAGAGACCATGCAAGTGAGAAGAAAATGGGATGGTATAAACAAACCCTGAAAGAGAAATATTTTCAACCAAGAATTATATACTCAGCAAAATGGTCCCTCAAATATGATGGTGAAATTAGAAGATTTCCAGAGAAGCAGAAACTAAGGGAATTTGTAAAACCAGACCCACCTAACAAGAGATGCTAAAGGGAGTACTTTGATCAGAAAAACAAAAGGAGCAAATATTAACAAACTATTAATACACAAGATGACATATCCCAGAAACCACACCTGTCAGCCCCAGGGTTACAGGTGAGGAGAGACAACTCAGGGATGCCCAAAGCAACAGGCTGGAAGAACAGGAGAAAGGTGATTAAAAGCCAGGAAGCCAGAGACAAGAGCAATCAGCTGAAGAGATTAGATGAGGAGAGGAAACTCAGGCCTGCCCAGAGCAGCAGGCAGGAAGAGCAGGAGAAAGGGGATAAAAAGACAGGAACACGGACATAAGAGCAGTCAGCCCCAGGTATACAGGTGAGGAGAGACAACTCAGGGATGCCCAAAGCAGCAGGCCAGAAGAGCGGGAGAAAGGGGATTAAAAGCCAGGAACCCGGACAGAAGAGCAGTCAGCCCCAGGGATACAGGTGAGGAGAGACAACTCAGGGATGCCCAAAGCAAAAGGCCAGAAGAGCAGGAGAAAGAGAATTAAAAGCCAGGAAGCCAGAGACAAAAGCAATCACCTGAAGAGATTAGGTGAAGAGAGGAAACTCAGGCCTGCCGAGAGCAGCAGGATGGGAAAGGAGGAGAATGAGGATAAAGGCCAGGAACCCCGACAGAAGAGCACTAAGCCCAGGGATACAGGTGAGGAGAGACAACTCAGGGATGCTCAAAGCAGCAGGCCAGAAGAGCAGGAGAAAGGGGATTAAAAGCCAGGAAGCCAGACAGAGGAACAGTCAGCCACAGGGACCCAGGTGGGGGTGATATGAGAGGTG
>NW_006922254.1:659006-659715 GCF_000298275.1 Orycteropus afer afer | reverse complement strand
CGTCGAGTTGGCCCCGACTCATAGCAACCCCTCCTTGGGTTTCCGAGGCAGTATCACTACAGAAGTAGGATTGCCCAACCTTCCTTCCGAGGAGTAGCTGGTGGACTTCAACAGCCAGCCTTCTGGTTAGCAGTCGAGTGCCTTAGGCACTATGCTACCAGAGCTCCCCAACATTCTATAGGTATATGTAAAAACCAATCACTAGCTTTATATGGAAAGGAAAGAGACCTCGGATGAGAAAATCACTATTAAAGAAGAAAAACAAAGTAGTTCTCACACTGCCAGATCTCAAAACCTACTATACAGACACAGTAGTCAAAACTGTCTGGTATTCATTTAATGACAGATACATGGACCAATGGAATAGAATTGAGAACCCAGAAATAGATCCATCGACCTATACTCAGCTGATCTTTGGCAAAGGCCCCAAATCAATTAAATGGAGAAGAGAATGTTTGTTTAATAAATTGTGCTGGCAAAACTGGAGATCCATTTGCAGAAAAATGAAACAAGACCTCTACCTCACTCCATAAACAAAAACGAACTCCAGATGGATCAAAAACTTAAATGTGAAGCCTAAAACTATACAGTTCCTCAGGGAAAATCTAGGGGTGAATTTAAGGGCCCTAATATATGGCATAAACAGACTATCAAGCATAACTCAAAATGCACAAACAGCAGAAGAGAAACCAGATGATTGGGACCTTCT
>NW_006922254.1:654596-657471 GCF_000298275.1 Orycteropus afer afer | reverse complement strand
AAACATTGTTCCACCTCCTACCTTGGCGAGTAGCAACTGGGATCTTAAAAGCTAGCAAGCTGCCATCTAGATGCAACGATGGGTCTCTCCTCATCCACAGCAAAGAAAAATGAAGAAAACCAAAATTCATGGGAACAATTAGTCCTTGCAACTGGTACACCATCTGATCTGAAGCCTATATGACTATGAGACCAGAAGAACTTGATAGTGCCCGGCTACCACTGTCATCCATTTGGAAGGGGATCTATGCAGGAGATCCTTGATTGAGAGGGAGAGCAATGTGGAACAAAATTCAAAATCATTTGGAGGAAAAAAAAGGAGGGACCAGGTTTGCTGGCCTGATAGAGCCTGGTGGAACCACTGGGACTCTGGTCCCTAGCTGCTCTTCGGGTCTGGAATTGAACCCACAGCTGTGGTTTCCAGTCAAACAAAAGACAGACATATGAGTTGAACATTTACCTCAAGTAGATACACTACTTGGAGAAAACAATCATGGGAGAAAGAAGGGCTGCTTATGCACAGGGAGACAGCTCAGGGGGCAGGAGCCCATGGAAAGATGGACACTGGAAAGAGAAAACTGTGGGGAGGAGGTGGAAGGGGAACTGTTGCATTGTGGTAAACTGTGGTCAATGTCATGAGACAAAGTGTATGTGAACGGCTGTATGGAAAGTGAATTTGCTCTGTAAATCTTCACCCAAATCACAATTAAAAAAAAAAAAAAAGACTAAGTTCTGATTTCTCAGCAGAAAGCATGCAGGTGAGAAGGCAATAGGATGACATATGTAAAACCCTGAAAGAAAAAAATTGCCAACCAAGAATTACATACACAGCAAAATTGTCCCTCAGATAAAATGATGAAATAAGGACATATGCAGATAAACATAAATTGAAGGAATTTATTAAAACCAGACTGAATTTGCAAGAGATGTTAAAAGAAGTCTTTCAGACAAAGCACCAACAACAGCAGAAAACAACCAATGAATAACATACCTGATGACATAACCCAGAAACCAATTCAGTTATAGCAGTATCCAAAGTAAAATAAACTTACAAGACTGGAAACAGGGAACCAGAGACATCAATGGATAAATGAGGACAACTACACACCAAAAAAGAGGAAATAAGTAATATAGATACAGAACTTATAAATGGTGAGGAAGTCAAGACAATTGTCAGATAGAACAGACTGTTATAAACTTGGGAGGAAAATAATAAATAACATGGTAAACTCAAAGAAAAACAATAAACCTTCACATCAAAATTAAAAAGAGGCAGAAATATTTAATAAATACTAAAATAATAGCAATGAAGGAAATGATGACAAATTTCATAAGCAAAATAAGCTCAGAACAGAAAGTTATATGGAACAACAAAATCAGCAACACCACCAAACAAAATGACAGCCACAAATTCATACTTGATAATTACACTGGATGTGAATATATTAAATACAACAATCAAGAGAAGGAGAGTTGCAGACTGGATAAGAAAACATGACCCAGCAATATGCTGTCCAAAAGAGAATCACCTTAGACACAAAGACTAGAATAGATGAAAATTTAAACTTTGGAAAAAAATACATCAAGAAAATGGCACTCAAAAAAGAGCAGAATTAGCAATATTAATTTCTGATAAAATAGACTTTAAGACAAAAATTGCTGTAAGAGACAAAGAAAAACATTATATAATTATTTAAGGATCAATTGAACTAGAGGGCATAGCCATAATAAATATTTACACACCCCACAGAAGAGCACCAAAACACATAAATCAGACTTCAATAGAGTTGAAAGATAAGTAGACAACTCCACAGTTACACAAAAAAAAAAAAAAAAACCTCACTGCCATCCAGTCTATTCGACTCATAGTGACCCCTCCTTGAGTTTCTGAGGCAATATCTCTACCAAAGAAGATTGCCCAATCTTCCTTCTGAGGAGTAGCTGGTGAGTTTGAACTGCCAGCCTTCTGGAGATTTTAACACATCACTTTCAATGAAAGATATAACAATTAAAAACAAACTCAACAAAGGCACAGAAGAACTGAACAATACAATCAAATAACTTAACCTTATAGATTTTTACTGAGCACTTCTCTCAACAGCAACACAATGTACATTCTTTTCCAGTTCACATGAACATTTTCCAGGATAGTCGCCACATTGCAAGTCTCAAAAAATTTAAAAGCATTGAAATGCTGCAAAGTATCTTCTCAGATCACAATACTATAAAATTAGAAATCAAAAATAGGAAGATGAATGAAAAAAGTGCAAACACATGAAAACTGAATAAAACCCTCCTGAGAAACAATGGATAACAAAAAGATAAGATACTTAGGAATAAATCTTACTAGGGACACAAAAGACACATACAAATAAAACTACAAAGCACTACTTCAGAAAACCATACGAGATCTACATGGAAGAATAGACCATGCTCATGACATTGTGAAAATGTCATACTACCAAAACAATCTGTACATTCAATGCAATCTGTTTCCAGATTCCATCAACATTTTTAAGGACATGGAAAAACTAATAACTAATTTTATATGCAAAAGAAAGTGCCCTTAGATAAGCAAAGCTTCTACTGAAGGAGAAGAACAAAGTACGAGGTCTCATAATCCCCAATCTCAAAATATACTATGCAGCTACACTAGTCAAAACAGCCTGCTATTGGTACAGCAACAGACACATAAACTAGGGGAAAAGGATTGAGTACCCAGAAACAAATCCATCAACCTATGGTCAGGTGATTTTGGACAAAAAGCTGAAATCCATTAAATGGGAACAAGATAGTCTTCAACAAACGGTACTGCATAAACCTGGATATCCATGTGCAGAAAAAAAAAAAACAAGATCTATACCTAACACAATACA
>NW_006922254.1:651771-653648 GCF_000298275.1 Orycteropus afer afer | reverse complement strand
ATACTGCCTCAGAAACCCAAGGAGGGATCGCTATGAGTCGAGTCTGACTCGACGGCACATAACAACAACAACAACATGATCTACTATGCTGGGAACTACAGTTTAAAGAGGAATGGCATGGCATTCATCATCACAAAGGATGTTTTAAGATCTGTCCTGAAATACAATTCTCTCAGTGATAGGATAATATCCATACACCTACAAGGAAGACCTGTTAATAAGACTATTATTCAAATTTATGCACCAACCTCCAAAGCCAAACATCAGGAAATTGAAGATTTTTATCAACCCATGCAATCTGAAATTGACTAAACATGCAATCAGAATGTGTTAATTATCACTGGTAACTGGAAAGCAAAAGTTGGAAACAAAGAAGGATCACCAGTAGTTGGAAAATTTGGCCTTGGTGACAGAAATAATGCTGGAACTCTCATGGTAGAATTTTGCAAGACCAATGACTTGTTCACTGCAAACACATTTTTTCAACAACACAAATGGTGGCTGTACATGTGGACTTCACCAGATGGAACACACAGGAATCAGATTGACTACATCTGTGGCAAGAGGCGATGGAAAAGCTCAATATCTTCAGCCAAAACCAGGCCAGGAGCTGACTATGGAACAGACCATCAACTGCTCATATGCAAGTTCGACTTGAAGTTAAAGACAATTAAAACAAGTCCATGAGAGCCAAAATATTATCTAGAATATATCCCTCCTCAATTTAAAGACCATCTAAAGAGTAGATTTGATGCATTGAACACCAGTGGCCAAAAACCAGAAAAATTGTGGATGACATCAAGAGCATCACCATGAAAAAAGCAAGAGGTCACTAAAAAGACAACAAAAGAAGAGAAGACCAAAATGGATGATAGAAGAGACTCTGAAATTTGCCATTGAGCAGAGAGTAGCTTAAGCAAATGGAAGAAATGACAAGATAAAAGAATTGAACCAAAGATTTCAAAGAGCATCTCAAGAAGACAAAGCCAATTACTATAATGAAAATGTGCAAAGACCTGGAGTTAGAAAACCAAAAGGCAAGAACACGCTCAGCATTTCTCAAGCTGAAAGAATTGAGGAAACAAAATTAAGCCTCGAGTTGCAATACTGAAAGATTCTAAGGGCAAAATATTGAATGATGCAGGGAACATCAAAAGAACATGGAAAGAATACAAAGTCACTGCACCAGAAAGAACTGGTTGATCTTCATCCATTTCAGGAGGTGGCATATGATCTAGAACCAATGATACTGAAGGAGAAAGTCGAAGCTACAATGAAGGAATTGGTGAAGAACAAGGCTGTGGGAATTGACTGAATACCCATGGAGATATTTCAACAAATGGATGGCACATTGGAGACACTCACTCAGTTATACCAAGAGATTTGGAAGACAGCTACCTGGGCAACTGACTAGAAGAGATCCATATTTGTACCCATTTCAAAGAAAGGTGATCTCACAGAATGTGGAAATTATTGAACAATATCATGAATATCGCACACAAGCAAGATCTTGCTAAAGATAATTAAAAAACGGTTGCAGCAGTATATTGACAGAACTTCCAGAGGTGCAAGCTGGATTCAGAAGAGGATGTGGAACGAGGGATATCATAGTTGCTGTCAGATGGATCTTGGCTCAATTCAAAGAATACCAGAAAGATGTTTACTTGGGTTTTATTGACTATGCAAATGCATTTGATTGTGTGGATCATGACAAATTATGGATAACATTGAGAAGAATGGGAATTCCTGAACACTTGATTATACTCATGAGGAACCTGTACCTTGATGCAGCATAGTAAATTACTTTGTGTGGCTTTTCTACCCATAAGTCTTTGTAAACTCCAAGGTGGGACTTGCTATGAGCAACAGAGGAGCTC
>NW_006922254.1:646069-651079 GCF_000298275.1 Orycteropus afer afer | reverse complement strand
TGAGGTATGCTGATGATACAATTTTGCTTGCTGAAAGTGAGGATGACCTGAGGCACTTACTGATGAAGATTGAGGAACACAGTCTGCAGTATGGATTACAACTCAATATAAAGAAGACAAAAATCCTCACAACTGGACCAATAAGCAGCATCATGATAAATGGAGAAAAGATTGAGGTTGTCCAAGAATTCACATTGCTTGTTTCTACAATCGATGCCAACGGAAGCAGCAGTCAGGACATTAGATGACGTGTAGCACTGGAAAGGTCAGCTGCGAAGGAACTCTTTCAAGTGCTGAAGAGCAAGGATGTCTCCTTAAGGACTAAGGTGCACCTGACACAGGCCATGATATTTCCAATCGCTTCACATGCATGTGAGAGCTGGAAAATGAATAAGGAAGACCAAAGAAAAGTTGATGCTTTTGACTTGTGGTGCTGGTGAAGAATGCTGACGGTACCGTGGACTGCGTAAAGAACTAATAGATCTGTCCTGGAAGAAGTGCAGCCAAGGTGCTCCTTGGAAGCGAGGATGGCCAGACTTCATCTCACCTACTTTGGTCATGTTGTCAGAGGGGACCATTCCCTGGAGAAGGATGTCATTCTTGGTAAGATGGAGGATAGATGAAAGAGGGAAAGGCCTTCGACAAGATGGGTTGATACACTGGCTACGACAATGGGCTCAAGTATAGCAGGGATCATGGGCTTCATGCAGGATCAGGCAGTGTTTTGTTATTCTGTGCGTGGGGTCGCTATGAGTCAGAATGACTCTATGGCACCTAACAACAACAACAAATATGTGGCATCAATTGACTACCAAACAAATGTAAAAATGCATGAACAGCAGAAGGGAAACTAGAGACCTTGGACCTTCTAAAAATTAATTTCTTACGTGCATCAAAATACTTGTCCAAAAGAGTAAAAAGAGAAACTACAATTGGAAAAAAAAAAAAATTGTCAACGACACATCTGACAAGGCAGTCAAATGCCTTAATCAAATAAGTAATTTAAAAAGTACAGAAAAAAAAAATATCTATTTAACACAAAGAAGGCAGTAATGAATAAAAACAGAAAACAAATAGCAAAATGGCAGGTAGAAACACTACTTTATCAATATTTACATTAAATGTAAATGGAGCAAAAGTTTCAAATAAAAGGCTGATATTGGTAGAATAGATTTTAAAAATGACCCAACTACATACAAGAGACACATTATACTAAAAAACAAAATAGGTTGAAAGTAAAAGGAAGGAAAAAGATGAAAACAGTAATCAAAAGAAAGCTGAATGACTATAGCAACATCCAGCAAAATAGATTTGAAGACAAATATTTTTGCTAGAGATCAAAAGAAATATTTTATGATAAAAGCATCAATCCATCAGGAAGATATAATGATCATATATATTATGCAACTAACAACAGATCTTCAAAATATTCAAAGCAAAAACAGACAGAATTGAAGGCAGAAATAGAAAATTCAGAAGTATTAATTAGAGACTTCAATATTCCACTGTCAATAATGCATAGAACAATTAGGTAGAAGATCAACAAGAAAATTAAAGATGTACAACAATATAACCTAAGTAGACCTAACAGACATCTATAGAAAACTCAACAGAGCAATAGCAGAATATTCATTCTTTTTAATTGCAGTTGGAACATTTTCCAGAATACATAATGTCATGGATTGAACTGAGCCCCTCCAAAAATACATGTCAACTTGGCTTGGCTGTCATTCTCAGTGCTTTGGTAGTTATAGAATGACATAATTTGGCAGTATATAGTGATATAATTATCCCCCATGATGGGATCTGATGTGATCAGCCAATCAGTTATTGTAAGGGGGTTACTGAAGGATGTAATACTCTTGTTCAGGTCACAGCCCTGATCTGATATAAGAGTAGTTTCCCTGGTGTGGCCTGTATCACTGTTTACCTTACAAGAGATAAAAGGAGAGAGAAGAGAGGAGAGAGAGAGGGAACTCATTACCACCAACAAGGAAGAGCAGGGAGCAAAGTCCATCATTTGGACCTGTGACCCCTGCCCTGAGAAGCTCCTAAACTCAAGGGAGGATTGATATCAGGACACATGGAGCTTTCCAAAGAATAGGACCACAGACACAGAAAGGAGACAAGAACATTCCTCTAAACCCAATAGAGAAATAAAGCCTTCCCCTAGAGCTGGTATCTTGAATCTTAACTTCTAATCTCTGAAACTGTGAAAGAATAAATTTTGTTGGTTAAAACAATCACTTATGCTATTTCTTTTATAGTAGCACTAGATAACTAAGATAGGCTATATGCTATGCCATAAATCAAGCCTCAATAAATTTAAAATGAAAAAAAATTAAAAGTGTAATCTCTTTAACAATAGGTTAAAGTATAAATAAATAACAGAAGAAAAATGGTAAATATGTGGAAATTAAATAACACACTTTGAAATAACCAGAGTCAACAAATAATTCATAATGGAAATTTGAAAATAGAGACACAACTTATCAACATTTATAGCATGTAGATAAAACAGTGCTTAAAGTGAAAGTAATAGCTACACATGTCTATAATAAAAAAGGTTTTGAATCATTTAATCTTTTATCCTAAGAAATTGTTAAAAGCAAACTCACCCTAAACTCAAACAAACAAACCAAAAACCCATTGCTGATGGCTCAATTCCAACTCATAGGGGCAGTTTAGGAGAAAATAGAACTGCCCCATAGGGTTTCACAGGCAGCAAATATTTAAGGCCACTACTCATCTGTCAGTTTATCATTCTGTGGTGGCTTAAGTATTACAGTGAGGCTGGAAGTATGCCACTGGTATTCCAAATACTAGCAGGGACACCCATGGTGGACAGGTTTCAGTGGAACTCCCAGAATAAAATGGACTAGCAAGAAGGACAGGACCATACACTTCTGAAAAACACTGGCCATTGAAAAAGATCCAGATGGATCTTGCCTGAAATATCAGAAACATATTTACCTGTGTTTTATTGAGCATTTGACAGTGTGGATCATAACAAATTATGGATAAATTTGCAAAGAATGGAAATTCCAAAACACTTAATTATGCATATGAAGAAACTCTATATAGAATAAGAGGCTGTCGTTCAAACAGAACAAGGAGATATTGCATGGTTTAAAATCAGGAAGGGTGTGTGTCAGGGTTGCATCTGTTCACCATACTTCAATTTGTATTCTGCACAAATAATCTGAGAAGATGGACCACATGAAGAGGAACATGGTATCAGAATTGAAGAAAGATTCATTTACTACCTGAAATATGCAGATGATACCATTTTGCTTGTGAAAAGTTAAGGTGACTTGAAGCATAAAGATCAAAGACTACAGTCTTCAGTATGGATTACAAGTCAATGTAAGGAAAACAAAAGTCCTCACCAATAAGCAACATCACAATGAATGGAGAAAAGTTTGAAATTTCCAGGGATTGCATTTTATTTGGATCCACAAACACCCATGGAAGCAGCAGGCAAGAAATCAGGCATCGAGTCAAAATGAAGTCTCGCCAGTGAGCAGCACACTTTTTTTTCCCCTCTGGCATCTAAGGTCTTTGAAAACTAGGTACAACAGTTTGATTTAGGAACTTTGGTGCTCTGAACAGCTCACTGAATAAGAGTGCACAAACACAGAAGAGCAGAATTAGAGGAAAGGCACAGGGAGATTAATTAGGAAAAGGCTACTGGTGGAGGATGGATGGGCACCCAAGAGAAACCATTGCAAACTTTCCTGGAGCAGTCACTGTCTGCCAGGCGAGGGTGGCTGCCTGAGATCCCTGAGCCAAGAAGGCATACCAGCAGCATACCAGCGACCACTACAATATTCCAGCGGGCAGCCGCAGAGACCTGCCTCCAGCAGCTGATTTTGTCAGTAATTTGGGTTATCTGGATTGACTGGGTGCAGGCCAGCATGGGAAGCACTGCTGAGATTCAAGCGGAGATCTCACTGTTGCACCAGAAATGCTAGCTCCCTTCCCTCCCAGCAAATTACAGAGCAGGCTTGGGTCACTCTGAGAGACACCGTGCTTTTCTTTGCCACAGATGTTGAGACTGCAGGTCACTAGCAGGTACTTCCCCAACTCAAACACAGCTGAAATTACAAGCATCTTTGACACCAGAGGTGGGTGGTATCACAAACACCAGAGCCAGCCATTAGCAGTCTGGCAGGATTGCATCAGAACTGCGGGCAGACAGGGCATGGATAACAAAGAAATCGAAGCTGAGTTCGGTCCCCTGAATTTTGCTTTGGAGCCATGCTTTGGTGCTGTGGGGCTGTGGAGGCAGGGTCTTTGAGTGTGCCTGAAATTGGTGTAAAGTTGTGACACCCTAACAATGGGAATCTTTGTTGAGGTTGAGCCGCAGTCTTGCAAAAAAATACATCATCAAGAATAGCCTGCTCAAAGCCCTAGAAACTGACCCTCGCAACACCAAGCTTTCCTTCTTCTGCTCCCACCTTCTCCGCTAATAACTTCACTCATTCAATAGAAGAAACCATATTCAGCCAATTACCATAAAACCTCCTGCTTCAAATTCTAAACCCTCTTAGTGAAAAACAGAAACACATATCAATCTACACTACATACGGTGATTCCACCATCACAAAGAAAACAGCAGAGCGACCCAACACATTTGAATCAATAATAAAATTAAACACACCAGCTTCGCCTTTTCAAAATATTAAACAATAAAACTGAGAAAAAATAAATCAACACATAACCAGCATCTAGAGACAATCTAAAGAGACAGCGCTCTACCAGATTCCAAGAGCTTAAGAAGAGGATCTGCTTTCCAGGAACCCCAAGAACTCTCCAGACTTGCACTACATGACTGAAAAGGTCCTAGTTTACACTTTCTTTATTTTTTTATTTTATTTTTTCTTTCTCTTGTGGTTAATCCCATTCCTGTGTTTTATTTTTTCCTTCCTATTTCTTAGTTTGTTTTCTTTCTTCATTACACTCCTTCTCTACCACTTTTCTCTTAGTGACTTATCCCCAGACATTGCA
>NW_006922254.1:643006-644134 GCF_000298275.1 Orycteropus afer afer | reverse complement strand
CTTAGAGATAAAGAAAAAAATAAACAAAAAATCAAAGGTTGGAAAAAGGTATATCAAGCAAATGGAAACTGTAAGAGAGCAGAAGTGGCAGTATTAATTTCTGATCAAATTGACTTTAAGGCAAAAACCACAATACAAGACAAGGAAGGACATTATATAATGATTAAAGGATCAATTGATCATGAAGACATAACCATAATAAATATCTATAAACCCAATGAAAGAGCCCCAGAATACATAAATCAGACTTTAAAAGAGTTGAAAAGCCAAATAGATGACTCCACAGTCAGAGTGGGAGATTTTAATACACCACTTTCTTTGAAACATAGAACAACTGGAAATAAACTCAATAAAGATGCAGAAGAGCTAAAGAATACAATCTGCCTACTTGGCCTTATAGACATCTATAGAGCACTTCACCCAACAGCAGCACAATATACATTCGTCTCCAGTGCACATGGAACATTTACCATGATAGGCCATATGTTAGGCCATAAAGCAAGCCTTAATAAATTTAAAAACATTGAAATACTGCAAAGCATCTTCTCAGATCATAACACCATCAAATTAGAAATCAACAATAAGAAGATCAACAGGAAAAAGAGTAAACACATGGAAACTGAACAATACCTTCCTAAAGAAAGACAGAGTAAGAGAAGAAATAAAAATTGAAATTCAAAAATTCCTTGAATCAAATGACAATGAAAACACAACATACCAAAATCTTTGGGGCACAGCAAAAGCAGTGATCAGAGGCCAATTTACAGCAATACATGCATACATCAAAAAGGAAGAAACAGCTAAAATCAACACTTTAAACCAACATCTCCAACAATTATAAAAAGACCAGCAAGAAAAGCCCACAGACACCAGGAGAAAGAAAATAATCAAGATTCGAGCAGAAATCAATGAAACAGAAAACAGAAGGTCAATAGAAAAAATCAATAGGAGCAGAAGTAGGTATTTTGAAAAGATCAATAAAATTGACAAATCTCTGGCAAATTTAACAAAGGAAAAGAGGGAGAGAATACAAATAACATGAATAAGAAACAAAATGGGTGACATTAAAACAGAACCAACTTAAATAAAAAGGATAATATCAGGATACTATGAAGAACTGTACTCCAA
>NW_006922254.1:629745-640453 GCF_000298275.1 Orycteropus afer afer | reverse complement strand
ATGTTTGTTTAATAAATGGTGCTGGCAAAACTGGAGATCCATTTGCAGAAAAATGAAACAAGATCTGTTCCTCACACCACACACAAAAACGAACTTCAGATGGATCAAGGACTAAAATGTGAAACCTAAAACTATACAGTTCCTCAAAGAAAATTTAGGGAAAAATTTAAGGGCCCTACTATATGGCATAAATAGACTATCAAGCATAACTCAAAATGCACAAACAGCAGAAGAGAAACCAGATGATTGGGAATTTCTACATTAAATTTTTGCATACTTCCAAAGACTTCTCCAAAAGAGTCAAAAGAGAACAGATTGGGAAAAAATATTTGGTAATGACATATCTGACAAGGGAGTTATCTCTAGAATTTATAGAAAACTCCAGCACCTCAATAACAAAAAGACAAACAATCTAATTAAAAAAATGGGCAGAAGACATGAATAGACACTTCACCAAGGAGGATATTAAGTGGCCAACAAACATATGAAGAAATGCTCACTATCACTAGCTATTAGAGAGATGCAAATCAAAACAACAATGAGATGCCATCTTGCTCCAGCACTAGTTGCAATGTTCAATGAGATAGAAAATAACAAATGCTTGTGAGGATGTGGAGAGATTGGGATTCTCACACACTGCTGGTGGGACTGTAAAATGGTACAACCATTGTGGAAAGCAGTATGGTGATTCCTCCAAAAGTTGGAACTAGAAATACCATTTGACCCAGCTATTCCATTACTAGGTGTATACCCTAAAGAAGTGAGAGCCATGACAAGAACAGACATATGCACACCCATGTTCATTGCAGCACTATTTACAATAGCCAAAAGATGGAAACAACCTAGGTGTCCATCAACTGAGGAATGGATATCCAATCTATGGTACATGCACACAATGGAATACTATGCAACCCTAAAGAATAATGTAGAATCTACAAAATACCGTAGAACATGGATGAACCTGGAGGACATTATGCTGAGTGAAATAAGTCAATTACAAAAGGACAAATATGATATTAGTCCATTATTGTAATAGTCAAGGAAATGTTTATCTATGGAAGGTCATTTTCTTTGTTGTTTACCAGGGGTGGGAGGGGAGGGGAGGGAATACTGTTAGATAGATAGAGATAAGTATTGATTTTGGTGAAGAGAAGGGCAATGTACCAAATGTGAGTGATTAATATAGTGGCATTGAGGAAGAGAAAGACATAGAGAGGTACATGGGAAGTACAGACAACAAAGATGAACTCTTTTGCACATATAGTAAGGTGTGCTCAATGAAGGCAAACATGGGTATAGGGGTGGATAGATGGGTGGACAGGCTGAAATGTTATGTATCTACATGAAGTGGAGAGTGCACCCAAGAACATGTATAGGGTTGGCAGAAAGTGGTCCAATAACTTTATGTGTATGATCTGAATTCCCAGGTGTATAATGGGGCTGACAAGGGGCAAGGTTGTAGTCATTGCTTGGTCACAGCCAGCTACATATCCAGAGGGACCGAGTAGTCTGAGTAGTTGAACCTGTGGGCTCGGGACCATAGTCACAGAGGACATCAAGCTCAATTGGCATAACATACTACACAAATCATTGTTCCACCTCCTACTGTGGCAAGTAGGGACTGAGATCTTAAAAGTTTACAAGCTGCCATCTAGATGCAATTATGGGTTTCTCTTCATCCAGAGCCAAGAAGAATCAAGAAAACCAAAAATTCATGGAAACAACTAGTCCTAGCAACTGGTACACTATCCGATCTGCAGACTATATGACTATGAGACCAGAAGAATAGATGGTGCTCGGCTACTACTGTCAATCACTTGGAGGAGGATCTTCGTAGGAGGTCCTGGATAGACAGGGAGAACAATGTGGAACAAAACTCAAAATCATTTGGGGGGAAAAAAAAAAAAAGCGGAGAACAGGTTTGCTGGCCTGATCAAGCCTGGTGGAACCACTGAAACTATGGCCCCTAGCTGCACTTCTGGTCTGGAATTGAACGCACACCTGTTCTCTCCAGCCAAACAATAGACAGGCATATCAGGTGAGCATTTACCTGAGGTAGATACACTCCTTGGAGAGAATAAGCATGAGAGAAAGAAGGGCTGCTCAGGCACAGGGAGACAGCTCAGGAGGTAGGAGTGCATGGAGAGATAGACACAGGGAAGAGGTAACTATCAGGAGGAAGTGGGAGGGGAAATGTTGCATTGTGCTAAATTGTGGTCAATGTCATGAGACAAAGTGTATGTGAACTGCTGTAGGGAAAGTGTATTTGTGCTGTAAATTTTCACCCAAATCACAATAAAAAAAATTAAAAAAAAAAATCAGGCATCATATTGCACTGGGAAAGTCTACTGCAAAAGACCTCTTTAAAGTGTTAAGAAGCAAAGATGTCACTTTGAAAACTAAGGTGTACCTGACACAAGCCATGGTATTTTCCATCACCTCATATGCATGTGAAAGCTGGACAATGAATAAGGAAGACCAAAGAAGAGTTGCTGCCATTGAATTGTGGTGTTGATGGAGAATACTGAAAATACCACGAACTGCCAGAAGAAGGAACATATCTGACCCCAAAAAGGGCAGCCAGAATGCTTCTTTGAAGCAGGAATAGCTAGACTTCATCTCACCTGCTTTGGTTATGTTGTCAGAAGGGACCATTCCCTGGAGAAGGATACCATGCTTGGTAAAAGTAGATGGTCAGTGAAAAAGGGGAAGACCCTCAATGAGATGGATTGGCATAATGGCTGCAATGATGGCCTCAAGTATAGCAAGGATTGTGAGGATGGTACAGGACCAGGTAGTGTTTCATCCTGTTGTATATGGGGTCACTATGAGTTGGAGCAGACTCAACAACACCTAACAACAACAACAACAAATCTTTATGGAAAGCAGACTCCCATATCTTTCTCCTATTAAACTCCTGCTGAGTTCAAACTGCCAACCCTTCAGTTAGCAGCTGAGTTTTTAACTACTGTATCATCAGGGCTCCTTTTTCATCCAAATTGTTGTTATGTGAGTCAAGTAGGTTCTGACTCATTGTGACCCTATGTGCAATAGAACAAAACACTGCCTGGTCCTGTACCATCCTCACAATCATTAATATGTTTGAGTCTGTTGCAGCCACTGTAGAAATCCATCTCATTGAGGGTCTTCCTCTTTTTCACTGACCCTTTACTTACTTTACCAAGTCTGATGCCCTTTTCCAGGGGTTGGTCCATTCTGATAACATGACCAAAGTATGAAAGATGAAGACTAGCCATCCTTGCTTCTAAGGAGCATTCCAGCTACATATACTTCTTCCAAGACATATTTGTTCATTCTTCTGGAAGTTCATGGTATGTTCAATATTCTTCACTAACATCACACCTCCATGACATCAACTTTTCTTTGGTCATCCTTATTCATTGTCCAGCTTTCAAATTCATATGAGGCGAGTGAAAATATCATGGTTTGTGTCAGGTGTACCTTAGTCTTCAAGGTGACAACTTTGCTTCTTAACACTTTAAAGCAGTCTTTTGCAGTAGACTTTCAAAATGTAATATGATGTTTGATTTCTTGACTGCTGCTTTGATGAATGTTGACTGTGGATCCAAGTGAAATGAAATCCCTGACAACTTCACACTTTTCTCCTTTTATCATGATGTTACTTATTGGTCCAGTTGTGAGGATTTATTTTTTCACTATGTTGACGTGTAATCCATACTGAAGGCTTTTGATCTCCAACAGTAACAGATGAAATCCTCATCCAAAACTAGCAGAAAGAATAAAATAATAAAGATCAGAGTGAAAATAAATGAAATAGAGAAGAGAATGTAAACAAAATCAAAAACACGTTCTTTAAAAAGAACACAAAGTTATCAAGACATGATTTTCTTTCTGGCTGAGTAGTAGTCCATTGTATGTATGTACCACTTTTTTTTAAAATCCATTCATCTAGGAATAGATATTCAGGTTGTTTCCACCTTTTGGGTGTTGTGAATAGTGCTGCAATTAACACTATATTTGTGTTGCTGTTTTCTAGTCCTTTGCATATATTCTTAACAGTGGAATTGCTGGGCCACATGGTACTTTCATTTTTTAGTTTTTTTAGGAACTAACATATTGTTTTCAACAACATTTGTACCATATTGCATTACTACCAGCAATGACTACAGGTTCCAATTACTCCTCATCCTCCCAAACATTTGTTGTTTTCTGTTTGTATTATCCTATCCATTCTAGTAGGAGTGAAATGATATTGTCGTTTTTATTTGCATCTCTCTGTTGGCTAAAGACATTGAGCATATTTTCGTGTGCTTGGTGGCATTTTGAATGTCTTCTTTGGTGAAATATCTATTATGTCCCTTGCCCATTTATGATTAGGTTATTTTGTTGTTGTTGTTAGGTTGCCAAAGTTTTGTGTTTATTTTATTAGATTCTTATTGGTTATATGGTTTCCAAAGATATTGTCCCAGTCAGTATCTTGTCTCTTTACTTTTTCGGTAAAGTATTTTGATGAATAAATTTTTAAAATTTTTATGTTTCATTTATTAATTTTGTCTTTTGTTATTTGCACTTTTAAAATTATATTAGATAATTCTTTGTTAGAAGCTAAGCTCAACAGCCTCTCCTTTAAGAATTTTATGTTTTTATTTTTCACATTTAGATTTTTATTCTATTTTTTAATTTGTTCTTGGGTGTAATTTAAGACATGGATCCTGTTTCATTTTTCTGCAAGTGAAAAGCCAATTTTTCCACTACCATTTTTTGAAATTTTGTTACCTTCTACAACATGGATGGAACCTGAAGATAGAGTGAAGGAAATAAGTCAATTTCACAAGGACAAATGTTGTATGACCTCACTTATATAAGAAGACAAAAACAGGTAAATGTATAGAAACCAAGGTTTATTATGATTACCAGAGATTGGAGGGAAGGGGAAAAGGAAGGTGGTTGTTGTTTATGTAGCAAAGAGTTTTGGTTTATGGTGACGGAAAAATTGTATTGATTAAGAGTAGAGTTGCACAGCCAATTAATGTAAATCATTATCACGTCATACACATGTAAAATGTTGAATTGGTGAAAGTTATGGGATTTGGGATTTGGGTCTTTGGTTTGGAGATTTAAGGTCATAGTTTCATGGGATATTACTTAAGCAGTACAACAAGTTTCTCCTTTTATTTGGACATTCTCACCTTGGTGTGTAGTTCTTCCAAGATTACTTGCTAGGCAACAATATTGCAAAGAAATTGAACAGTTTGTTATGCAATTAAGGTGACTATGGCCTACCAAGGGAATTGGTCAGTTCATGGTCTTGGTGAGAAGAGTAGGCTTTAAACATGGTTAATTAATTTCACAGAGGTTGAGAGGGACCTCACCACCATCAAGAAGAACTATGAGTGAAGTGTGTCCTTTAGACTTGAGGTCCTTGCACTGAGAGCCTCCTAGACTCAGGAGAGAGATAGCTAGTACCGAAGACATCAAGAGCCAGTGTGAAAATATGCAGCAATGGCATGAGCAGTGGAAGCACAAACAGCAGGAACAAGGGGTCCATTACTACATAGCTGTTGTGGGCTTCTCAGCCCACAAAGTGAGATGGTTGCAGTGAGCTCCCTAACCCATGGATCAAGAGTTGAGCACCTTTGGGGAGGAGGCTTGTTGGTGGAGTGGGGTGCCTCTGGGCACATGTTAGCAAAGCTAAGCAATTATAATATTTGGCTGAGCAACAGCAGAAGCCAGGCCAAGAGGTGCCTGGCAACAAAAGCTGTCTATGATCATGGCAGAGAAACATGACCTGCCATGGGCAGGTGCCAGAAGAAGCTGAGAGCTGTCTTGATTGGAAGTATCCTGATAGACAAACTATATCCTAACTTCTAAGGTGTTCTAGTTCCTCCAAATTGGTCCTAATGAGTATTGTAACCTGTTACTTCCCTAGTTATGGTCTGTGAACTTTGTGTGGCCATTGCAATGAATTATCAAGCCCAGCAGAGAAGTAGAGCATGCCATGGGAAGGATGGATGGATCAGAATTGGTTAAAAAAAATGCTAGAGAGTGGAGGTATATCTGACCTCCAACTCATAAGAATCAAGTTTGTGCTGATGGTAATACTCATTCCCCTGAAGTTAGGCTACTTCTACTATTTCTACATTACAGTCTAATGTTTTTATTCTAACTTCTAGTTTGCTATGTAACACAAAATTAAAAACTTGCAATTGATCATACAAGGTACAACAATTTATCTATATTCTTCTGAAGCAACAGAGGAAGGAGAGCCAGGACTAAGTGGGGGAAGTGGAATATGGGCCTAATTGCCTTCATGAACTTGGCTGTGAGACCAGAAGGACTGAATGATGCCTGGATTCCATGATTGAATATTATGATCAAAGATCCTATAGAAGAATTCAGATCAAAAGTGGGAAAATATAGAACAGAATTTCAAAGTCTTATGGAATATAGACTTTCTGTAGCCATGGAGGCTGGGTAAACCCCCACAACTATTTCCATGAGATAATCTTTAAACATTAAACCAAAAGTATCCCCTGCAGTATTCTTAAAACTAAACAACAGTTTAGCTTAACTTATCAAGAATAGCTGCATTGAGTACTATAGTATTAAGATCTTTCTATATGGATCAAATTGACAACAGCAACTTGAAAAAAATAGATAGGAACATTAGGGGGTAGTGATTTTGTGTTAATGGAGAAGGAACAACTCAGAAATGAACAGTGAGAATGGTTGCACAATTGAAATAATGTAATCAATGTCACTGAATTGTACTTGTAGAAATGGTTAAATTGGTGTATGTTCTGTTGTGTATATTCTCAACAACAGCAACAAAAATTAAATAAATTATATGTTTTTAAAAACCTACCTGTAGCTCCATCCCTCCAGAATAAACAGAATTGCAACTCTTTTCTTTACAAATCTATTCTCCTTCTTTGCAATCCTCTTAGTATCTCATTATTTCATCCTCTCTTGCTACTATGTTGTTGTTTTAACACAATTCTCCAGTAAAAACTCAAGCAATGCAGCCTGAGTAGTAGTATGCCTCTTTTAGCTTAAAAAAAAAAAAAAAAGAATTCCTAAGTTCTCTTTTCATATTATTTAATGTCATTATTCACTGGAACAACTCAAAGAATGTAAACAGTGTGTCCTTGAATTGCACATTGAGAAATTCTTGAATTGGCATATGTGCTGCTGTGTATATTCTCAATAACAACAAAAACTGTTAAATTAATAAAACATTAATTTTTATATAAAAAGAACACAAGATTAACAAATTTTGGCTAAATTGATCAAAAGAAAGAAGAAGATTAAAGTTACTCAAATAAAGAATAATAATGGTACATCAACAAATTAGAAAACTTAGATTAAATTGATAGTTTCCTAAGAAAACTGAATCAAAAAGAAATGGCAAAGATGACTAGACATAAAATAAGTAAAGTTTGAATTACTAGTTTAAAAACTTTCCACAAAGTTTTTAATCTGCCCACACCGAAATAGCTTCACTGGTGACTTCTACCAAACATTCAAGGAATACCAATTCCTCACAAACTCCCCCAAAAAATTGAAAGAGAAGGAACACTTCCCAGTTCTTTATATGATGTCTGCATTACCCTGGAATGAAAACAAAACAAATATATCACAGGAAAACAAAAGTACTATAGGCCAATATCCTTCATAAATAAAAACACAAAAATCTTCAGCAAAATACTAACAAATCAAATCCAACAACACATTAAAAGGATTATGCATCATGACTTATCCCAGGAACCCAAGAGTAGATCACTGTCTAAGAATCAGTCAATGTAATGCACTGATCTATGATCTCAATAAATGATTTGACAAAATCCAACACCCTTTTATGATAAAAACACAAAACAAACTTAGAAAGAACTTCTTTAACCTGATAAATGGCATCCATGAAAAACCACAGCTACCTTCATAAAATTTTGCTGAAAATAATTTTAAAATGTTGTAGTGATACATTGCCAAAAATTCAAGCTGGTTTCAGAAGAGGACGTGGAACAAGAGATATCATTGCTGATAACATATGGATTTTGGCTGAAAGCAAATATTACTAGAAAGATATTTACCTATGTTTTATTGATTATGCAAAGGCATTTGTGTGAATTGTAATCAATCATAGATGACATTGTGAAGAATGAGAATTCCAGAACACTTAATTATGCTCATGAGGAACCTGTACATAGACCAAGAGGCAGGCATTCAAACAGAATAAAGGATTATTCTGTATGGTTTAAAATCAGGAAAGATGTGGCTCTAGGTTGTATCCTTTCACCATACTTACCCAATTTTTATGCTAAGAGCAAATAATCCAAGAAGCTGTATTATATGAAGAAGAACATGGCATCAAGATTGGAGGAGACTCACTCACAACCTGTGATATGCAGATGATACAACTTTGCTTGCTGAAAGGGAAGACTTGAAGCACTTACTGATGAAGATCAAGGACTATAGCCTTCAGTATGGATTACACCTCAACAAAAAGAAAACAAAAATCTTCACAACTGGACCAAGAAGCAGCATCATGGAAAATGGAGAAAAAAATTGAAGCTGTTAAAGAATTCCATTTATTTGGATCCACAGTCAATGCCCATTGAAGAGTAGTCAAGAAATCAAACCATGTATTGCACTGGGCAAATCTGCTGCAAAAGACCTCCTTAAAGTGTTAAAGAGAAAAGATGTCATTTTGAAGACTAAAGTGCACCTGGACCAAGCTATGGTACTTTTAATAGTCTCATATGCATGTAAAAGCTGGAATAAGGAAGACCACAGAAGAACTGATGCCTTTGCATTGTGGTGTAGATGAAGAATACTGAATATACCAAGGATAGCCAGAAGAAAGAACAATCTATCTTAGAAGAAGTACAGACAGGATGCTTCTTAGAAGCGAGGATGGTAAAACTTTGTCTCTCACACTTTGGTCATGTTGTCACAAGGTACAAGGTCAGGGAAAGAACAGAAGACCCTCAACAAGAAGGATTGGCACAGTTCCGTCAATGATGGGTTCAAGCATAGCAACTATTGTGAGGATGGTGCAGGACTGGGCAATGTTTCATTCTGTTGCACACAGGGTTGCTATGAATAGGAATTGACTCAATGACACCTAACTACAACAACAATAAACATTATACTTAATTGTTGTTGTTGTTGTTATGTGCTGCCAAGTCAGACCCAACTCATAATGACCTCTCCTTGGGTTTCTGAGGCAGTATCACTACGGAGTAGATTGCCCAACCTTTCTCCCAAGGAGTGGCTGGTGGGTTTGAACCACCACCCTTCTGTAGCAGTCAAGTGCATTAGGCACTACTCTACCAGAGCTCCTACATCATACTTAATAGTAAAAACAAAAATGTTTTCTCTTAATATCAGGAACAAGACAAGTATGTCCACTCTTTCCACTTCTGTTCAACATTGAGCTGGAGGTTCTAGCCAGGGAAATAAGGTAAGAAAAGAAATAAAAGGCATTTGTGTAGGAAAGGTAGAAGTAAAACTATCTCTATTTGCAGATGATATTGTATATATAGAAAATCCTAAGGAATCTACTAAAAATCTATTAGGGCTAATAAATTTTTAAGGCTAAAATCAGTAGGGTTGCAGGATACAAACTCAATATTAGAAAATCTATATTATTTTACACACTGTTGCTGTTGTTATGTGTCTTCAAGTCGGACTTAACTAATAGCGACCTCTCTTTGGATTTCCGAGACAGTATCACTATGGAAGTAGATTGCCCAACACACTAGCAAAGAATAATCCAAATATGAAATTAAGTGTAAAAGATATAATTCTTAGAAATATTTTGTTCAAAAGAAAATACAAGGTTTTTACACTGAACCACAAAAGATTGTTGAAATAAATTAAAAATTTAAATAAATAAAAAAATATCTCAATGTCATTGATAGGAAGACTCAATATAAAGCTAAAATACTTGCCGAATTTCTACAGAGATTCAATACAATCTCTAACAAAATCCCAAATGACTCTTGCAGATAATGATGAATTGATCCTAAAATTTACATGGAAATTCCAATTATCCAAAATAATCTTAGGATCATCTTAAAAAAGTAGAAAAAACCTTGGAGGATTCACACTTTCTGATTTCAAAACTTAACTACAAAACTGCAGTAATCAAAACAGTATGGTACTGGCATGAGGAACATTTCTAAATGAATGGAATAGAATTGAGAGTCCAGAAATAAACCCTTATACTTAAGGTCAATTGGTTTTGCACAGTAATGCCAAGACAATTGAATGTGGGAAAGAATTGTCTTTTTAACAAATAATGCAGAGACAAGTAGATATTCATATTTGAAAAAATGAAGGTGGACCACTACCTCATGGGAAGATCAGGAGAAACCAGACCCACCTAACAAGAGATGCTAAAGGGTGTACTTTGATCAGAAAAACAAAAGGAGCAAATATCAACAGACTATTAATAAACAAGATGACATATCCCAAAAACCACAGCTGTCAGCCCCAGGGTTACAGGTGAGGAGAGGCAACTCAGGGATGCCCAAAGCAGCAGGCTGGAAGAGCAGGAGAAAGGGGTTTAAAAGACAGGAAGCCAGAGACAAGAGCAATCAGCTGAAGAGATTAGATGAGGAGAGGAAACTCAGGCCCACCCAGAGCAGCAGGCTGGAAGAGCAGGAGAAAGGGGATAAAAAGCCAGGAACCCAGACAGAAGAGCAGTCAGCCCCAGGGTTAC
>NW_006922254.1:588000-626830 GCF_000298275.1 Orycteropus afer afer | reverse complement strand
TTCCAATCGCCTCGTATGCATTTGAGAGCTGGACAATGAATAAGGAAGACCAAAGAAGAATTGATGCTTTTGAGTTGTGGTGCTGGCGAAGAATGCTGAAGGTACCGTGGACTGCTAAAAGAACTAACAGATCTGTCCTGGAGGAAGTGCAGCCAGAATGCTCCTTGGAAACAAGAAGGGCCAGACTTTGTCTCACCTATTTTGGTCATGTTGTTAGAAGGGACCATTCGCTGGAGAAGGATGTCATGCTTGGTAGCATGGAAGGTCAGCAAAAGAGGAGGAGTCCTTCAACGAGATGGATTGGCACAGTGGCTGCAATGATGGGCTCAAGTATAGCAGGGATTGTGGGGCTGGAGCGGGATCGGGCAGTGTTTCTTTCTGCTGTGCATGGGGTTGCTATGAGTCGAAAATGACTCGACGGCACTTAACAACAACAACAACAGCTACCTCACAGCATGCATAAATATTAACTCAAAATGGTCATAAATATAAAGAGCAGAATTACAAAATCCTTAGCAGAAAAAATAAGAGTAAATATTTGTAACATTAAATTAGGCAATGGTTTCTTGGATGTGACATTGAAAGTACAAGCAAAAATAAGAAGTTATAGATAAATAAATAAAATTCATTTATCAAAACTTAAACTTTTGTGCTGCAAATGACACTATCAAGAAAAGGAGAAAACAACACACAAGATGGGGGAGGGAAATATTTGCACATCATATATCTGCTAAGGGTTTTGTATTCAGACTATATAAAGAACTCTTACAACTCAGTATCAAAAAGACAAGAGACTCACTTAAAAATGGGTAAAGAATTCTAGAAGTTATTTCTTAAAGGAAGATATATAATGACCAGTAAAGAAATAAAAAGATGTTCAATGTCATTAGCCCTCAAGGAAATATAAATCAAAATCACAGTGAGTCACTACTCTTACCCACTCTAGTGACTAAAATAATAGTGTAAAAAGATAGTAGTAAGTGTTGACAAGGATCTGGAGAAATTAGAAACACTTATATATTGCTAGTGGGAATGTAAAATGGTACAGCCACTTTTGAAAACCGTTTGACACATCCTCAAAATGTTAAACATAGAATTACCATATACTGTACCAGCATTTCTACTCATACATATATTCTCTTGGAGATATGTGCATATTCAAGAGAAATGAAAACATGTCTACACAAAACTTGTATATAAATATTCATAGCAGTAATATTCATAAGAGCCAAAAAGTTAAAGCAATCAAATTTCCATCAACTGATAAATGGATAAGCAAAACATTGTATATCCATGCAATAGAATACTATTCTGCAATTAAAAGTAATAAAGTACTGATACATGCAACAACATGGATGAACCTTGAAAACATAATGCTAAGTGACAGAAGCAGTGACAAAGAAGACCATATATTATATGATTCCATTTATATAAAATGTCTAGAGTAGAAAAATGTATTGACAGAAGTAGATTATTGTTGCCTAGGGCTGAAAATGGAAGGAAGAGGTGAGGAGTGATTGATAATGGGTATGAGATGGTTTTTTGGGTGGTTAATATGTTTTAAAATTACATTGCTATGATAATTGCACATTTCTGTGAATATACTAACAACCACTGAATTATACACTCTGGGAATTTTATATTCAATAAAGTTATTTAAGAAAGAAAAAAAAAGGAAGAATTTCAAGTTAACCCAGGTTTTTCTTTTACCCTGTGCACAAAAGTACTGTATCCTACTGTGGGAGAGAACATCTATTCTTCCTTTCATTACTGTCTTTGAAATTTTGCTAGTAAATCTTCTCTGAATTGGGGTATGCAGACCAATTACACTGCTTATGCTGCTTAGCAACACAGTATGAAATCATCCTATACTTGTTACCAGATAGTTGATTGAACCAGGAGCCCACCTAGAGAATCAGCAAATGAAATCATATTTTCTTCACCGGTAGTTCTTACACTGGCACATTGGTTTTTTTTTTTTTTTTTTTTTTTTTATCATCTAGCAATCCAGTGCTCTCTCTTTTTATTTTAACCTCAATTCCATAATAACTCTATTAATTCTAATTAAGTATTTCCAAGTGTAAGTCCTGCTGGGTTTGCTTTAATGAAAATATTTGATTCATTTATAATTAGCCATTGTTGTTGTTATTTACCATCGAGTCGGACCCGTCTCATAGCAACCTCTCCTTGGGTTTCTGAGGCAGTATCACTACGGAAGTAGATTGCCCAACCTTCCTTCCGAGGAGTGGCTGGTGGGTTTGAACCACCAGCCTTCTGGTTAGCAGTCAAGTAACTATGCTACCAGAGCCATATTGATTTGAAATATTTTTCTCAAATCCTTTAAAAGCTTATTAAAAGAAATCTTTCACAGAAATGTCTGTATTAATAGCCTCCTGAATAAGCAATCAATTCTAATAATCCTTTATTTTTCATACCAGCAATGCTCATGTGCCCACCTTATGCAATATTAATTTATATTTACTGACCAGGGTCAAACCTTAACACAGAGATATATACATACTTAGTTATCTAGAGATGCTATAACAAATACCACAAGTGAGTGGCTTTAACAAACAGAAATTTATTTTCTCACAGTTTAGAATGCTAGAAGTGAGGATTCAGAGCACCAACTCTAGGAGAAGGCTTTCTCTCTGTAGGCTATAGAGAAAGAAGGAATAACCAAGCAAGTTCCAGCAGAACAAATTGCATCAATTCTCAAAGTTTGAAAATAATCTTCTGATCTTTGGGACCATCTGGTCAATACCCTTACACTCCAGACTCTGAGTGTTGACCACCATCTATGGATTCTGGGTTGAGACCCCCACACAGGGTTGGCAACTTGCTCCTTCTGCTTTGAGCTGCCCCATTCTCCTTCCATGTGAGTGGTGATCCCATCCTCTTGGCCCTTGCAGGCCTCATTCTTCTGCCTCTTGGGCATAGTGTCTCTGTGTCATCAGCATTGGGCAGTGACCTAATGCTCCTGGAACACCTTAACTGCAGCCTCACCATCCAGAACTGAGTTGGAAAAAATTTGACTCTGAAACCTAGGAAGCTATGAGGCCCCACCCTTTGAGATCCAAGAGACTTAAGCCTCACCCTCTGAAACTGACAAGGTCCTGCTTCCCATGCTCCTTCCAATAATTCTGCTGATCTTTGACCTGCTCCAGGGATGGTCTTTTTCTTTTCTTGGAGGATAACAGATGGAGCTCCTTTGGTCTTTTTCCTGTCTGTAGAATTCCAAGAGGTAGACAGCATTCTTTCTTTCCATTCTTCCTCTGTCTCCTTCAGTCTAAGCTGATGGATTTTCTGCTGTATTAGTTGATTAGATCCACAGTCAAGGCTTAATTTCTTTAACAAAAGGTTGTGTGAAGCCACATCCTTGGTGAACATTTTAGGACACATGTTCTTAGTTTGTACAACAGAATTTTCCATATCTTTGAGTTCTGCTTTCATTTTGCACAGCTCATTTTTAGGTCTATTTTTTCCTCTCACATTATATATAAGCTGCAAAGAGAAACCATGTGGTCCCTTTAAAATCTTTCATAGAAATGTCATCAGCCAGATATCCAAGTTCATCACATAGATTCCACGTTCCACCAAACATATAAACATAATTCAGATGAGCTCTTTACTACTGCAAAAAAAAAAAGCATTGCCCTTGCTTCATTGCCCAATCACATGTTCATCATTTTCTTTTAATCCTCACAAGAAGCACACTTAGTGTCTACAATTCCAGCAACATTATGTTGCTAATGCCATATATATTTTCTAAGACAATAGAGAATTTCTCTTTACCTCTCCTCAGTTGCTTCTGAACCCTTAGCAGAATTGCCTTGGACAATCATAATTCTATAAGTATCTCTCCAAGACAATACAGATTTTTACTATTAGTCTTCTTAAAACTCTTCCAGCTTCTACCTATTATCCAATTCCAAAACTATTTCCCCATTTTAGATATCTGTTACAGCAGCAC
Source organism: Orycteropus afer afer (assembly GCF_000298275.1). Taxonomy (NCBI): domain Eukaryota; kingdom Metazoa; phylum Chordata; class Mammalia; order Tubulidentata; family Orycteropodidae; genus Orycteropus; species Orycteropus afer. Next base: position 622,857 of record NW_006922254.1, on the reverse strand, counting down.
CCCATACTTTTGGTACCAAATTCTATCTTATTTATTTAGTGCTGCTATAACAGAAATACTCCAAGTGGATGGGTTTAACAACCAGAAATTTATTTCCTCACAGTTTAGGAGTCTAGAATTTCTGAATTCAAAGCGCTAGCTTTAGGATAAAGTTTTCTCTCTCTGTCAACTCTGGAGGAAGGTCCTTGTCTCTTCAGCTTCTGTTTCCTGATTCCTTGTAGATTTTTTTTTTTTTTAACTTTTATTGTTGTGAAAACATACATACACAAGGTATTTGTCAACATAAAAACTTCCCCATTTACAGCTCAGGGACATTGATGATATTTTTCAAGTTGTGCCACCATTATTGCTATCCTTTTCCAAAATATCCAGCACCATTAGCATAAGCTCAATGCCCTGCAAATAAAAGCTTCCCCTTTCCCCCTCCCTCCCTATCCTTGGTAACCACAAATAATCTTTGGTTTCTATATATATATATATTTTTTTTTTTTTTTTCCAACCTATCTAGGAATTTAGCCTCACCTCCCTTCCCCTCTCAATCACCTAGTTTGTCTTCTGCTGTTTGTGCATCTTGGGTTATGCTTGATAGTCTAATTATGCCATAAATTATGGCCCCTAAGTTTGCCCCTATTTTTTTCTTTTCTTTTCTTTTTTCTTTTTTTAATTGTGATTTGGGTGAAAGTTTACAGAGAAATTCACTCTCCATGCAGCAGCTCACATACACTTTGTCTCATGACATTGACTACAATTTACTACAATGCAACAGTTCCCCTCCCAGTTCCTGCCCATAGTTACCTCTTTTCTGTGTCCTTTCCTCAATGCACTCTTGCCCCCTGAGGTGTTTCCCTGTGCATACAAAGCCCTTCTATTATCCCATGATTGCTCACTCCAAGGAGTGTATCTACTTAGTATAAATGTTCACCTCATATGCCTGTCTTTTGTTTGGCTGGAAACCACAAGGTGTGGGTTCAGTTCCAGACCTGAAGGGCAGCTAGGGGCCATAGTCTCAGTGGTTCCACCAGGCTCTATCAGATCAGCACATGAGGTCTTTTTTTTTTTTCTTTTTTTTAATGATTTTGAGTTTTGTTCCACATTGTTCTCCCGCTCTATTCAGGATCTCCTACATATATCCCCCTCTAAGTGGCAGACAGTGGTAGCAGGCACTATCCATTTCTTCTGGTCTCATAGTCATATAGGTGAGGATCACATGGTGTACCTATTGCTTGGACTAATTGTTTCCATGAATCTTTGGTTTTCTTCATTCTTCTTTGCTTTGGACAAGGTGAGACCTATTGTTGTATCTAGAGGCTGCTTGCAACCTTTTTTTTAAAATGCATTTCATTGAAATATAATTTATGTACAGTGAAATACACAAAACTAAAGTGACGTGGGTCAATTCATTTTTTTGTGGGGGGGGGGGCAGTGTTCCCTCCCCTCCCATCCTACCCTGGTAACCACCAAAGAAATTTCCCTTCCATATATAAACCTTTTCTTGACTTTTTACAATAATGAACTAACACTATATTTGTCCATCCGTGATTGATTTATTTTACTCAGCATAATGTCCTCCAAGTTCCTCCATGTTATGCAGTGTGTTGCAGATTCTACATTATTCTTTAGGCTTGCATAGTATTTCATTGTGTGTATGTATCAGGGTTTGGTTATCCATTCTTCTGGTCATGTGCAAGTAGGTTGTTTCGATCTTTTTGCTTTTGTAAATAAAGCTGTGACAAACATGGTTTTGCATATATCTGTTCTTGTCCTGGCTCTCACTTCTTTAAGATATATGCCTAGTAATGGAATTGCTAGGTCAAATGGTATTTCTAATTCCAGCTTTTTGAAGAATCACCATACTGTTTTCCACAGTGGTTGTATCATTTTACAGTCCCACCAGCAGTGTATGAGGGTCCCAATCTCTCCACATCTTTGCCAACATCTACCATTTTCTGTCTTGTTCAATTTTGCCACTAGTGCTGGGGTGAGATGATATTTCATTGTTGTTTTGACTTGCATCTCTCTGATGGCTAATGATCATATTTCTTCATGTATTTGCTGGTAGCCAGAATATCCTCTTTGGTGAAGTGTCCATTCATGTCTTCTGCCCAATTTTTAATTGGATTGTTATTTCTTTGTTGTTAAAGTGTTGGAGTTTTCTATAAATTTTAGAGATAAGTCCTTTGTCAGATATATAATTATTGACAAGTATGAATTTGTGTCTGTCATTTTGCTATGTGCTTTTTTGTGGTGTTGATTTCTTTGTTCCATATAGTTTTCTGTGCTAAGCTCATTTTGTATATGAATAGTATTACCACTTCTTTCATTGCTGTTGTTTTAGTATTTGTTAAATATTTATACTGGTCCTCTTTTTTATGTTGATGTGAAGGTTTATCATTTTTATTTGAGGTTACATTGTGATTTATAATTTCTTCCCAAGTTTAGAACAGTCCATTCTATCCTGTAGTTGTCTTGACTTCCCTACTATTTAGAAGTTCTGTAACTACACAGTGTTTTCCCTCTTTTTGGTTTGTAGTTGTTTTCACTTGTCATTGATGTCTCTTGACAATCTTGTAGGTTATTTACTTTGGATACTTCTATAACTAGGTTGGTTTCTGGGTTATGTCATCATGTGCATTAATGGTCAGTTGTTTGCTGTTGTTCCTTCTCTGTCCAAAGGACTCCCTTTAACATCTGTTGTAAGGTTGGTCTGGTTTTAACAAATTCCCTTAATTTCTGCTTATCTACAAATGTCCTAATTTCACCATCATATTTGAGGGACAATTTTGCCGGGTATATAATTCTTGGTTAGAAATTTTTCTCTTTCAGGGTTTTATACATTCTATCCCCTTGTCTTCTTGCCTGCATGGTTTCAGCAGAGAAATCCGAGCTTATTCTTATTGGTTGCCCCTTGTAGGTAACTTTTGGTTTTTCCTGTGCTGCTTTCATAATTCTTTATTTGTCTTTAGTTTTGGTGAGTTTGATGATGATATGTCTTAGTGATTTTATTTTGTGGGTCTATCCTGTTTGGGGTTCCTTGGACTTCTTGAATGGATATTTTCTCATCTTTCATCATAACAGGAAAATTCTCTTCAACAAATCTTTGACATATTTTTCCTGTGATTTTATTTGTTTCTTCCTGTTCTGGAATTCCAATTACACATAGGTTATTCCTTTTGATGGTATGCCACTTGAACCTTGGGCTTTCTTCATTTTGTTTTGATCTTTTTTTCTGACTGTGGCATTCCAAAGAAGTATTGAGGTATTTGCCTTCAATCTCACTAATTCTGTCTTCCATTGATTCAATTCTACTTCTTTGTTCAATGAGTTATCTATTTCTGACAATTTAGTATTAATCTTGTGAACTTCTATGTGTAGATTTTGTATAATTTCCAATTTTTCATTTATTTTGTCATTTTGTTCTTGTATTATTGTCTTTTGAAATTGTTCTAGGGTTTTCTTTATGTTTTCCTCAATTTTGTCAGTGTTTTCCTTGATGTCTCTCTCAATTCATTGAAGGTACCTGAATATAATTCTTTTGAATTCCTTATCAGGGAGTTCCAATGCTGCTTTATTATCAGGGATGTGTTCTGAGTCTGTATCCTGGTCCCTTGTTTCTCCTGCTTTATCCTCCTTCTTTGTTTGGACTGTTATGCTCTGTTGTCTCTGAGACATTGTGACATTTTGGTGTTTATATTTAATTGGTGATTGTATGTTAGAGTGACTTGCCCACAATTTTTGTTTGTTTGTTTTGTCTGTATGTTATCTACATAAGCAGGATACTGTGCTGTGCTCCTCTATTTGCTAGTTGGTAGCACTTATTCACTCACCACCTCTCTCCTTTCCCATTGTCTGCCTCCCGTATGTCCCTGCCATCCTTGGCAAATGGAGGCTATTCTTAGGTCCCTGGAATCCAAATAAGAATGCTGTCACTTTAAATATCCAAAATGGCCATGATGTGTAAAGTCAAAATGGCTGCATCCTCCAGACAACCGAATGTCCACAGCTCAGGTTGTGTCCCTCCTTGCTGTTTCTCTTCCTAGTCATAGGCCACCAGCACAGTTGTCCCTGCAGCCCTTGGTGACCAGGGCTGATCTTTAGGGCAATTCTAAGATCCCAACACTCTTGGAAATATTCAGGCTGTTGGTCCTATCAGAATAGCTGACAGTCCACTGCTCTGACATCTCTGTACTCACCGTTCTTGTTCAGGTTTTTCCACCAGTTAGTGTCTAGTCTACTTCTTTATACTTCCTTTCAAAGCTCAGGGCTCCAGGATTATCTTCTATATCTCTGTCAGTTGGTTTCCCTTTCCTTTGTTGAAGAGGGTCTGTGGAGCTTGTCTGCCTTTTCCACAGTCTTACTGGAAGTCTGCCTGCGAGCTTTTAAGATCCCAGCCACTACTTGCCAAACTAGGAGGTGGAACAATGTTTTGTGTAGTATGTTATGTCAATTGAGCATGATGTTCCCTGAGACTATGGTCCTAAGCCCACAAGTCCAACTACTTATTCCCTCTGGGTAGCTGGCTGTGGCCAAGAAGTGACTACAACCTTGTCCATTGTCAGCTCTACTATATAACTGGGAATTCTTACAGAGCTTACCAATACACTTGTAGAAACATTGTCTACCAACCCTATATATGGTCTTGGGCACACTTCTCCCTGTGTGTGTATACCTAATAGTTCAGCCTGTCTACCCATGTATCCACCTGTATATCCACGTTTGCCTTTACTGATAATGCACTACTGTATGTGCAAAAGGGTTCATCTTTGTTGTCTGTACCTCCCATGTACCTCTCTATGTCTTCCTCTTCCTCAGTGGCACTGTGTTGATCACTCACATTTGGTATATTGCTCTTCTTTTCACCCAGATCTATACTTGTATCTACTTATCTAAAAGTGTTCCCTACCATCCCCTCCCACCCCTGGTAACTAACAAAAAGTTTCCTTCCATATAGGAACCTTTCCTTGACTTTTACAATAACAGACTAATACAATATTTGTCTTTCTGTGATTGACTTATTTCACTCAGCATAATGTCCTCCAAGTTCATCCACAGTATGAGGTGTTTTGCAGATTCTACATTATTCTTTAGGGTTGCATGTATTCCATTGTGTGTATGTAGCATGGTTTGGTTATCCATTCTTTAGTTGATGGACACCTAGGTTGTGTCCAACTTTTGGCTACTATACATAGTGCTGTGATAAACATAGCTGTGCATATATCTGTTCTTGTCCTGGCTCTCATTTCTTTAGGATATATGTCTAGTAATAGAATGGCTGGGTCAAATGGTTTTTTTAATTCCAACTTGTTAAGGAATCACCATACTGCTTTCCACAGTGGTTGTATCACATGACAGTTCATTAGCACTGTATGAAAGTCCCAACCCTGCTGCATCCTTGCCAGCATTTGTTATTTTCTGTCTTGTTAAACTTTGCTACTAATGCTGGGACAAGATGTTATCTCATTGTTTTGATTTGTATCTCTCTAATGGCTAATGATCATGAGCATTTCTTCATGTTTGTTGGCCACCTCTATATCCTCTTTGGTGAAGTGTCTGTTCATGTCTTATGACCATTTTTTAATTGGATTACTTATCTTTTTGTTCTTGAGTTGTTGGAGTTTTCTATAAATTCTAGAGGTAAGTCCCTTGTCAGATATGTCATTGCTGAATATTTTTTTTTCCCAATCTGTATGTTCCCTTTTGACATTTTTGGAGAAGTGTTTTGAAGCACATAAAAATTTAATTTTTAGAAGGTCCCATTCATCTAGTTTCTCTTCTGCTGTTCGTGCATTTTGGGTTATGCGTGATAGTCTATTTATGCTATATATTTTGTTGTTGTTGTTATTTGCCATCAAGTTGGTCCCAACTCATACTGACCCCTCCTTCAGTTTCCAAGGCAGTATCACTATGGAAGTAGGATTGCCCAACCTTCCTTCCGAGGAGTGGCTGGTGGGTTTGAACCGCCAGCCTTCTGGTTAGCAGTCAAGTGCTTTAACCACTATTAGGGGCCCTAAATTTGACCCTAGTTTTTCCTTGAGGAACTTTATAGTTTTAGGCTTCACATTTAAGTGTTTGATCTATCTGGAGTTAGTTTTTGTGTTTGGTGTAAGGTACAGATCTTTTTTCATTTTTCTGCAAACAGATATTCAGTTTTGCCAGCACCATTTATTAAACAGATATTCTTTTCCACATTGATGGATTTCAGCCCTTTGTCCAACATCAGCTGACCATAGGTTGATGGATCCATCTCTGGGTTCTCAATTCTATTCCATTGGTCCATGTGTCTGTCATTGTACCAATACCAGGCAGTTTTGACTACTGTGACTGTATAGTAGGTTTTGAGATCTGGCAGTGTGAGACCTACTTTGTTCTTCTTCTTCACTAGTGCTATGCTTATCCTAGATCTTTTTCCTTTCCATATAAAGTTAGGGATTGTTTTTTTTCCATATCCTTAGAATGCTGATGGGATCTGGATTGGGATTGCATTGAATGTATAGAAAGATTGCTTTGGGTAGAATTGACATTTTCACAAAATTCAATCTTCCTATCCATGAGCATGGTATGTTCTTCCACTTATGTAGGTCTTTTATAGTTTCTTGAAGTAGTTTAGATAGATAGATAGATAGATAGATAGATAGATAGATAGATAGATAGATAGATAGATAGATATAGATAGATAGATAGATAGATAGATATAGATAGATATAGACATAGTTTTCTTTGTACAGGTCTTTTGTGTCCCTGGTAAGATTTATTCCCGAGTATTTTATTTTTTTGGTAGCTATTGTAAATGGTATTGGTTTTCTTATTTCTTTTTCAGCAATCTCTTTGCTAGTGTAGTGGAATCCAACTGATTTTTGGATGTTGAACTAGTATCTGCCACAATGCTAAATCTCTCAATTAGTTCCAGTAGTTTTTTATTGAATCTCTAGGGTTTTCTAGGTATAGGTTCATATCATCAGCACATAGGGAGAGTTTAGGTTCTTCTTTACCAATTTCAATGTCTTTGATTTCCCTTTCTTGCATTATTGCCCTGGCTAGGACTTCCAATACAATGTTGAACAGAGGTGATGATAGAGGGCATCCTTCTCTGGTTCCTGTTCACAAGGAGAATGCTTTCAGTCATTCTCCATTGAGAGTAATGTTGGCTGTTGGGTTTGCATATATGCCCTTTATTATATTGAGGAATGTCCTTTCTAATTCTGTTTTGCTGAGAGTTTTTATCAGGAATATGTGTTGGGTTTTATCAAATATGTTTTCTGCATTGATTGATATGATCACGTGGTTCTTTTCCTTTTTTTATTTATTGTTTGTTTTTCAAATGTTGAAGCATCCTTTCATACCTGGTATGAACCCAACTTGGTCATAATGAATTATTTTCTTGATATGTTGTTGGAGTCTATTGGCTGGGATTTTTGTATCATTTATGAGGGATATTGGTGTGTAGTTTTCCTTTTGAGTGATATCTTTGCCTGGCTTTGGTATCAAGGTTATGTTTGCTTCATAAAATGAATTAGGGAAGATTCCATCCTTTTGTATGTTTTGGAATAGTTTGAGTAGTATTGGTGTCATTTTTTCTCAGAATGTTTGGGAGAATTCTCCGATGAAACTATCTGTGCCAGGACTTTTTTTGTTGGTAATTTTTTTATGACCTGTTCAATTTCTTCTTTTGTTATGGATCTATTCAACTTTCCCACATTGGTCTGTGTTAGTTTAGGTAAGTAATGTGCTTTTAGAAATCTGTCCATCACTTCTAGATTTTCAAATTTGTTGGAGTACAGTTCTTCATGTTGTTGTTGTTATTGTTGTGTGCCATCGAGTTGGACCCAACTCATAGCGACCCCTCCTTGGGTTTCCGAGGTAGTATCACTACGGAAGTAGATTGCCCCATCTTCCTTCCAAGGAGTGGCTGGTGGGTTTGAACTGCCAGCCTTCTGGTAGCAGTGCTTTAGGCACTATGCTACCAGAGCTCCCACAGTTCTTCATAGTATACTGATATTATTTTTTTTATTTAGTTGGTTCTGTTGTGATGTCACCCATTTCATTTCTTATTCATGTTTTCTGTATTCTCTCTTTCTTTTCCTTTGTTAAATTTGTCAGTGGTTTGTCAATTTTATTAATCTTTTCAAAAAACAAACATCTAGTCTTGTTGATATTTTTCTATTGCCTATTTTCTGTTTCATTGATTTCTGCTCAAATCTTTATGATTTCCTTTCTTCTGTTGACTGTAGGCTTTTCTTGCTGTTCTTTAATTGTTGGAGATGTTGGGTGAAGGTGTTGATTTTGGCTCTTTTTTCTTTTTTTGGTGTGTACATTTATTGATACAAATTGGTCTCTGATCACGGCTTTTCCTGTGCCCCAAAGATTTTGGTATGTTGTGTTTTCATTCTCATTTAATTCAAGGACTTTTTAAGTTCATTTTTTATCTTTTCTATTACCCAGTCATTTTTAAAGAGGGTGTTATTCAGTTTCCATGTGTTTGCTCTTTTTCCATTGATCTTCCTATTCTTGATTTCTAATTTTATAGCATTGTGATCTCAGAAGATGCTTTGTAGTATTTCAATGTTTTTAAATTTATTACAGCTTGCTTTACAACATAACATATGGTCTATCATGGAGAATGTTCCACGTGCACTGGAAAAGAATGTATATTGCACTATTGTTGGGTGAAGTGCTCTGTAGATGTCTCTAAGGTCAAGTTGGTGGATTGTATTGTTTAGCTCTTCTGACTCTTTGTTAAGTTTCTTTCCAGTTGTTCTATCTTTCATTGAAAGTGATACATTAAAGTCTACCACTATGACTGTGGAGTCATCTATTTGCCTATTCAACTCATTTAAAGTCTGATTTATGTATTTTGGAGGTCTTTCATTGGGTCCATAGATATTTATTATGGTTACATCTTTTTGTTCAATTGATCCTTTTATCATTATATAATGTCCTCTCTTGTTTCTTATGGTAGTTTTTGTCTTAAAGTCAATTTGATCAGAAATTAATATTGCCACTCCTGCTCGCTTTTGGTTGTCATTTACTTGATATATCTTTTTCCAACCTTTGATTTTTAGTCTATTTTTGTCTTTGTCTCTAAGGTGTTTCTCTTGTAGACCACATACTAATGGGTTATGTTTTCTTATCCAGTCTGCAACTCTCTTGTCTCTTGAGTGGTGCATTTAATCCATTAATATTCAGTGTAATTATCAACAAGTATGAACTAGTAGATCTCATTTTGTTATGTGGGTTTTCATGGTGTTTCTGGTTTCTTTGGTCCATATAATTCTCTGTGCTTAGCTCATTATGTTTATAAATCATGTTATCATTTCCTTTGTTGCTATTGTTTTATTATTTGCAAAATATTTGTGTGTGTCCTCTTTTTTATCGTGATGTGAAGGTTTATTATTTTTCTCTGAGATTACCCTGTGATTTATAATTTTCTCCCCAAGTTTAGAACACTCCATTCCATATTTCAACTCTCTTGACTTCCTCACCATTTAGAAGTTCTGTAACTAGACTATTTTTCCCCTCTTTTTGGTTTGTAGGTGTCCTCATTTGTCAATTGAAGTCTCTGGTTCCCTGTTTACAGTCTTGTAAGCTTATTTTACTTTGGTTACTTCCATAGCTGTGTTGGTTTCTGGGTTATGTCATCCTGTGTATTAAGGGTTGGTTGTTGCTTGCTATTATTGATTCTCTGTCCAAACGACTCCCTTTAGTACCTCTTGTAAGGTTGGTCTAGTTTTAACAAATTCCCTTAATTTCTGCTTATCTGGAGAACTCCTAATTTCACCATCATATATATATATATATATATATATATATATCCAGCAGTTCCCTGGATTTATACTGCTTTATACTGCTGCAACTGTTTTTGAATTATCTTTAACACAATTTTACTTGTATGTGATATGAATGATATTGTAATTTTCTATGTCTTTTATTTTTTTATTTTAAGAGTTTGTTTCACATTCAACATTACGTGTACATTAAGTTTCATTCCCCATTTACCATACCCAACCTTAACCCAGTCTCCTCTCCTCCCTGCCCAGTAACCCTCCCCCATGACCCTCATAGTTATGCACTCCTGTTTGCCTTGTATTTCCTCCACGTGAATGATGCCCCTCTGGTGCTCCGCGGTTGATTCCTCCAAGGGACTAATACATAGGTGTATATATTCTGTTTGTGCACTGTCTCTCACCTCTTTAGGATATATTCCTAGTAATGGAATTGCTGGGTCAAATGGTATTTCTATTTTCAGTTTTTTAAGAAAATGCTATACCATATGCCACAATGGTTGTGCCATTTTACAATTCCACCAGCAATGCACAAGAGTTCCAATCTCTCTGCAACCTCACCAGCATTTGTTATTTTCTGTCCTGTTGAACTTTGCTATTATTGCTGGAGTGAGATGATATCTCATCACTGTTCTGATTTGCATCTCTCTGATGACTAATGATCATCAGCAATTTCTCATGTGTTTGTTGGATTTCATCAAATGCCTTTTCTGCTTCTATTGATATAATCATATGGTTCTTTTCCTCTGTTTTGTTTACATGGTAGATTACATTGATTGTTTTTCTGATGCTGAACCAGCCTTGCATACCTGGTATGAATCCCACTTGGTCAGGATGTATTATTTTTTTGATATGTGGTTGGATTCTGTTAGGTGGGATTTTGTTGAAGATTTTTGCATCTATGTTCATGAGAGATATTGGTTTGTTGTTTTTCGTTTTAGTGGTGTCTTTCCCTGGTTTTGGTATTAGTGTTATGCTTGCTTCATAAAATGAATTTGGGAGTATTCCATCTTTTTCTATGTGCTGGAATAGCTTGAGTAGTACAGGTGTCAACTCTTCCCTGAATATCTGGTAAATTTCTCCAGTGAAGCCTTCAGGACCAGGACTTTTCTTTGTGGGAAGATTTTTTATGATTGGTTCAATTTCTCCATTAGTTATAGGTCTGTTCAAGTATTCTACGTCTGAATGGGATAGTTTAGGTAGGGATTGTGATTCTAGAAATGTGTCCATCTCTTCCATGTTCTCAAATCTGTCAGAGTACAGTTTTTCATAGTATTCTGTCAGTATCTTTTTTATTTCAATTGGTTTTGTTGTGATGACTTTTTGTTGACTATTCTTGTAATTTTCATCTTGTCTTTCTTTTCTTTTGTTAGATTGGTCAATGGTTTGTCAGTTTTGTTAATCTTTTTGAAGAACCAGCTTTTTGTTTTGTTGATTTCCTCTACTTTTTTTTTTGTTTGTTTGTTTCTTTGTTTTCTGTTTCATTTATTTCTGTTCTGATCTTTATTATTTCCTTACTTCTAGATACTATAGCATTCTTTTATTGTTCTTTTTCTAGTTGTTGGAGTTGGTGAGTTAGAGTGTTGATTTTGTTTCTTTCTTCTTTTTTGATGTATGCATTTATTGCTATAAACTGATGTCTGAGTACTGCTTTTGCTGTGTCTCATAGGTTTTGGTATGATGTATCTTCATTCTCATTTGTTTCTAGGATTTTTTTTTTTAATTTCAGTTTCTTTTGTTCTATTACCCAATAGTTTTTGAGCAGTGTATTGTTCAGCTTCCATGTTTCATGTTTTTTTCTTGATCTTCCTATTATTCATTTCTAATTTTATAGCATTATAGTCTGAGAAGATGCTTTGTAGTGTTTCAATGCTTGAAGGTTTGTTTTATGTCCTAACATATGATCTATTCTGGAGAAGGATTTATGTGCACTGGAGAAGAATGTGAATTGTGCTTTTGTTGGGTGGAAAGCTCATATATGTCAATGAGGTCAATTTAGTTGATAGTGTCGTTGAGTTCTTCTGTATCTTTGTTGAGTTTTTTCTAGTTGATCTGTCCTTCCTTGAAAGTTGGAATTTTTTCTCTTCCACGGCTTTATTTATACCATCCTATTGCCTTCTCGCTTGCATGGTTTCTGCTGATAAATCAGAACTTATTCTTATTGATTTTCCTTTAAGTAACTCTTCATTTTTCCTGTGCTGCTTTCAGAATTCTTTCTTTGTCTTTGGTTTTGATAAGTTTGATGATGATATGTCTTGGTGATTTTCTTTTGGGGTCTATCCTGTTTGGGATTTGGTGGACTTCCTGAATGGATATATTTTCATCTTTCATCATATCAGGGAAGTTCCCTTCCAACAAATCTTGGAAAATTTTCTCAGTGGTTTTCTTTTTCTCTTCCTGTTCTGGAATTCTGATTACATATAGGTTATTCCTTTTGATAGTATCCCACATGAACCTTAGGCTTTCTTTCGTTTGTTTTGATCTTTTTCTGATTGATCCCTTTCCAAAGATGTATTCAGGTATTTGTCTTCAATCTCATTAATTCTATCTTACATTGATTCAATTCTACTCCTTTGCCCTTTCAATGTATTATCTATTTCTGGAAATTTAGTATTAATCTTCTGGATTTCTGTCTGTAAATTTTGTATAATTTCTAATTTTTCATTTATTTTGTCCTTTTGTTCTTGTATTCTCCAAAATTATCCTAGGGTTTTGACTGTTTTTCCCAATTTTGTCAGTGTTTTCCTTGATCTGTCTCTCAGTCCTTTGAAGGTAACTAAATATAATTCTTTTGAATTGCTTATTAGGGAGTTCCAATGCTACTTCTTCCTCAGGGATGTGTTCTGGGTCTGTATCCTGCTCCCTTATTTCAACAACTTTATCTTGCTTCTTTGTGTGGACTGTGGTGGTCTGTTGTCTCTAAGACATTGTGATGTTGTTTTCTTTAGATCTCTCTTAACTGTTTATGAAAAGTAGCTAAGGGTGAGTCAGGCTGTTCTTGGTGGTTGTTATCGTTCATGAGTTTGTGGAGAAGGAAGTGGTGGCTCTTACTCAGTAAGTAAAGCTGCAGGAGGTACAAGTGTAGTTGTGTTGTATGGGTACTGTTGCTTTCCAGTTGTTGGCATCCAGAATGTCCTTGTGGTTCCTGACAAGTGGAGCTTATTCTTAAGTCCCTGGAATCTGGGAGTATGCTTTCACTTTAAGAATCCAAAATGGTTGAACTGCTTGTAAGCATTCAAAATGACTGTGCCCTCCAGACAGGCAAAAGTCCACAGCTTAGCCCACCTTCCTCTTCACTGCTTCCCCTTTTATTCACCAGCTCCCAGTGCAGTTCTCCATGCAGCCCCTGGCTAGAGTTAATTTTTAGATTAATTCTTAGTTCCTAACACCACTCGGCAATATGCAGGCTGTCTGTCCCATTAGGATCACTGCCAGACTGCAGCTCAGTATGTCTCCTTGTTTGGTGTTTTCTTGCAAATTCTTCTACTAGTTGGAGTTTAGTCCACTTCTATATCCTTCTCTTTAAAGCTCAGGGCTCCAGGATTATCTTCTGTATCTGTGTTAATTGGTTCCCGCTTTCTTTGTTAAATAGGGTCTGTGCAGTCTCGCTGCCTATTCCACCATCTAATGGGAACTGCCCCTATTTTTTTCTTTCATGAACTTTACAATTTCAGGTTTCACATTTAAGTCTTTGATCCACCTGGAGTTAGTTTTTGTGTATGGTGTGGTGTACCGATATTGTTTCATTTTTCTACAAACGGATATCTAGTTTTGCCAGCACCATTTGTGAGACTATCTCATCTCCATTAAATGTATTTCAGCCCTTTGTCAAAAATCAGCTGACCATAGATTGATGGATCAATTTCTGGGTTCTCAATTCTACTCCACTTGTCTATATATCAGGAGCTCTAGTAGCATAGCACCTAAGGCACTTAACTGCTAACCAGAAGGCTGATGGTTCAAACCCACCAACCACTCCTCTGAAGGAAGATTGGGAAATCTACTTCCATAGTGATATCTCCTCAGAAATCCAAGAAGGGGTCACTATGGATCAGGTCCGACTTGACAGCACATAACAACAATAGTCTATATATCTGTTGTTGTACCAATACCAGGCTGTTTCGACAACTGTGGCTGTGTAGTAGGTTTTGAGATCTGGGAGTGTGAGACCTCCTACTTTGTTCTTCTTCAGTAGTGCTTTGCTTATCTAAGGTCTCTTTCCTTTCCATATAAAATTAGAGATTAGTTTTTCCATGGTTTTAAAGAATGTGAGTGGAATTTAGATCAGGATTGCATTGAAGGTATAGATTGGTTGGGTAATACTGACATTTTCATAATGTTCAATCTTCATATCCCTGAGCAGGGTATGATCTTCCATTTACATAGATCTCTTATAATTTCTTGAAGTGGTGTTTTGTAGTTTTCTTTGGAGAGGTCTTTTGTGTTTATGGATAGATTTAGTCTCAAGTAACTTATCTTTTTGGTAGCTATTGTAAATGGCATTGATTTCCTTATTTCCTTTTCAGAGACCTCTTTGCTGGTGTAGAGGAATCTAACTGATTTTTGTATGTTGATCTGGTATCCTGCCACTATGCTAATTTCAATAAGTTCTAGTAGTTTTCTTTCTGAGTCTCTTGGGTTTTCTATATATAGGATCATATCATCTACAAATAAGGGTAGTTGACTTCTTCCTTACCAATTTGGATGACTTTGATTTCCCTTTCTTGCCTTATTGCCCTAGCTAAGACTTCCAATAAAATGTTAAATAGAAGTGGAGATAGAGGGCATCCTTGTCTGGTTTCTGTTTACAACGGGAATGATTTCACTCTCTCTCTATTGAGATTAATGTTCACTGTTTTTTTACATATATACTCTTTATTATGTTGAGAAATTTCCCTTCTTTTCCTATTTTGCTGAGACATTTTATCAGGAATAGATATTGGATATTATGAAATGCCTTTTATGCATCTACTGATAGGATAACATGACTCTTTTCCATTATTTTACTTATGTGATGACTATGGTGATTGTTTTTCTAATATTTAACCATTCTTGCATACCTGAGATGAAACCAGTGTGGCCAAGATGTATTATTTTCTTGAAATGTTGTTGGAGTCTATTGGCTAGAATGTTGTTGAAGATTTTTTCATCTATATTCATGAGAGATATTGTTCTGTAGCTTTCATGGGCTCTTTGCCTGGTTTTGATATCAAGGTTATGTTAGCTTCATAAAATTAATTTGGGAGGATTCCATCCTGTTCTGTATTCTAAAATAGTTTGAGTAGGATTGGTGTCAGCTCTTCTCTGAACCAAAACCCAAACCAAATTCACTGCTGTTCAGTCAGATCCAACTCACAGTGACCCCTCCTTGGGTTTCCAAGGTGACATCACTATGGAAGTAGATTGCCCAGTCTTCCTTCCAAGGAAGGAGTGGCTGGTAGAGTGGCAGAACTTCCAGCCTTATGCTTAACAGTCAAATGCCTTAGGCACTATGTCACCAGAGTGAAACTACCTGGGCCAAGACACTTTCTTGTTGGTAATTTTTTTTATGACCTGTTCAATTTCTTCTTTTGTTATGGATCTGTCCAAATTTTCTACCTCAATCTGTGTTAGTTTAGGTAAATAGTGTGTTTCTAGAAATATGTCCATTTTTTCTAGGTTTTCAAATTTGTTGGAATACAGTTCTTCATAGTATACTGATATTATTCTTCTCATTTATGTTCTTTTGTGATGTCACCCATTTCATTTCTTATTCATGTTATTTGCATCTTCTTCTTTTCCTTTGTTAATTTTACCAGTGGTTTGTTTATTTCATTAATCTTTTCAAAAAAACAACTTCTAGTATTGTTGATTTTTTTCTACTCTCTTTTAATTTACTGTTTCATATATTTCTGTTTGAACCATTGTTTATTTTCTTCTGGTGCTTATAGGCTTTTTTGCTGCTCTCTTTCCCATTGTTGGAGATGTTGAGTTAAGGTGTATGTTTTGGCTCTTTTTCTTATTTGATGTGTGCATGTATTGCTATAAGTTGCCCTCTGATCACTGCTTTTGCTCTGTCCCAAAAGTTTTGGTATGTTGTGTTTCATTCTCATGTGATTCAAGGAATTTTTTAGTTTATTTTTTATTTCTTCTATTACCCAGTCATTTTTGAGGAGGGTGTTACTCAGTTTCCATGTGTTTGCTCTTTTTCCACTGGTCTTCTTAGTGTTGATTTCTAATTTTATAGCATTGAAATCTAAGAAGATGCTTTGCAGTGTCTCAATGATTTTAAATTTATTGAGGCTTCCTTTGTGGGCTAACATATGGTCTATCCTGGAGAATGTTCCCTGTGTGCTGGGAAAGAATATACATTATGTTGTTGGGTTAAGTGTTCTGTAGATGTCTACAAGGTCAAGTTGGTTGAGCGTATTGTTTAGTTCTGCATCTTTGTTGAGAGTTTCTTTCCAGTTGTTCTATCTTTTATTTGAAGTGGTGTATCAAAGTTTCCTACTGTTACTGTAGAGTCATCTATTAGTCATTTCAATTCTGTTAAATTCTGCTTTATGCATTTGGGGGCTCTTTCATTAAGTGTGTAGATTTTTCTTAAGGTAATGTTATCTTGTTCAAGTGATACTTTAATCATGATGTAACATTCTTCTTTGTCTCCTATTGTCATTTTTGTCTTAAAGTCTATTTTATCATAATTTAATATTGCTACTCCTGCTCTCTTTTGGTTGCCATTTTACTTGGTATATCTTTTTCCAGCCTTTGAATTTTAGTCTACTTTTGTCTTTCTGTCCAAGATGAGTCTCTTATAGACAGCATATTGATGGATCATGTTTTCTGATCCAATCTGCAACTCTCTGCTTCTTGAGTGGTGCATTTAATCAATTTATATTCCGTGTAATTATTGACAAATATGAATTTATTGCTGTCATTTTGTTATGTGTTTGTGTGTGTGTGTGTGTGTGGTGATGCTGATTTCTTTGTTCCATATAATTTTCTGTGTTAAGACCATTTTGTTTATGATTCATGCTTTCATCTCCTTCACTGCTATTGTTTCAGTATTAGCTAAGTTTTTGTGCTTGTCCTCTTTTATTTTGATACAAAGGTTTATTATTTTTCTTTGAGGTTTTCCTGTAATTCCTAATTTCCTCCCCAAGTTTAAAACAGTCTGTTCTATCTCACAATTGTCTTGACTTCCTCATCATTTAGAAGCTCTGTAACTACAGTATTTATTCCCTCTTTTTTGGTTTGTAGTACTCCTCATTTACCAATTGATGTCTCTGGTTCCCTGTATACAGTTTTGTAAGCTTATTTTACTTTGGATACTTCTATAACTTGGTTGGTTTCTGGGTTATGTTGTCATGTTGGTTAATCATCAGTTTTTGTTTGCTGTTGTTGGTTCTCTGTCTGAAGGACTCTTTTTGGCATCTTTTTTAAAGTTGGTCTGGTTTTAAAAAAATTCCTTTAATTTCTGCTTACCTGGAAATCTCCTAATTTCACCCTCTATATTTGGTAGACAATTCTGCTGGGTATATAATTTTGAGTGGATTTTTTTTTCTTTCAGGGTTTTATATATATCGTCCCATTTCCTTCTCAACTGCATGGTTTCTGCTGAGATTTCAGAGCTTAGTCTTATTGGTTGCCTTTTGTAGGTAACTACATTTTTACCACGCTGCATTCAGAATTATTTCTTTGTCTTTGATTTCGGTGAGTTTGATGATAATATCCCTTGGTGTTTTACTTTTGAGGTCTATCCTGTTTGAGGTTCTTTGAATTTCTTGAATGGATATATTTTCATCTTTCATCATATTAGGGAAATTCTTTTCCAACAAATCTTTGACAATTTTCTCTGTAGTTTTGTTTGTCTCTTCCTGTTCTGGAATTCTGATGACATGTAAGTCATGCCTTTTAATGATATCCCACATATATCTTAGAGTTTCTTTTTGATGTGTTCATTTTTTGTCTTCAATCTCATTAATTCTATCTTCCATTGATTTGATTCTACTTCTTTGTCCATTCAATATGTTGTCTGTTTCTGAAATCTTAGTATTAATCTCTGGATTTGTTTGTTGTTTTTGTATTGTTTCTATTTTTTTGTTTATTTTGTCTATTTGTTTTTGTATTGTTTTTCTAAATTGTTCTAGAGTTTTGTCTGTGTTTTCCTTATCTGTACCTTAATCCATTGCAGGTACCCAAATATAATTCTTTTGTATTCTTTATCAGGGTGTTCTAACATTGCTTCTTCTTCAGGGATGCTTTCTGGGTTTGTATCCTGGTCCCTTGTCTCTACTACTATATCTTTCTTTTCTATGTGGACTGTGATGAACTGTTTTCTCTGAGACATTACAGTGTTGTTGTATTTATGTTTAATTTGTGGTTGTATGTTGGTGTGATTCACCCAAGATTTTTTTACTCTATTTTGTTTTGATATATCTATGTGAGCATTGTACTTTGCTCCTCTATTGGCTAATTGTTAGCACTTAGGCATCCACCACCTGGTGGATGTGATAGTGAATGAGAGTGTGTGCACAGATCTCTGTAAGCTATTCATAAAGAGCAGTTAAGGGTGAGTTGAAATGGTATTGGCTGTCATTTATCATTGTTCAGTTGGTACAAAAGCAAGTGGTGGCCGCATTCAGTTGGTGGGGTTGCAGTAGATGCAGGTATGGTTGGGTTGTGTGGGAATGGATGCAGTCTCCTACTCAGTTATACAAAAAATATCTGGGGGTGGGGGAAGAGAGAGAGAGAGAGAAACCCTCAAACTGCATAAATTAACAGGAACAATTAAAAAAATGTAATAAGGAAAATTTTCAAAATATATTAAAAAGGAAAGATAATGCAAAGAAGAGAAGAAGAAAGAACAAAGCCACAATACTTTGTTAGGGACTAATGAGAGAAAAGAGAAAGAGTAAAAGAATAGGGAAAATTGCAAAAGGGAAAAGCAAGGGATGGGAAGAACAAAAAGAAAGGAAAAAGAATGGAACCAAGAAAAGGGAAAAGAAAAAGAGCCAAGGATGGAAAATAGATAATTTTTATTTATTAAAGGAAGATAAAAAGAATAATTTAAAAAAAGTTGTGGGAGCCAAGGAAAGACACCTAGGCTCTGCCAAGACACAGACCAGGATGGAACTCCCACAGGCCAAGAAGGTCAGTGGAGGTGGAGGGAGCAGGGATGGCCACACTCCTCTTCACCAAGAGGGCACAAGGCACAAGAATAATAAGGGTAATATTGCACCTCTCCATTTGTAAGTCTCTAGTGCAGTAGCCTGTGCTGTCCTCAGTAGGTGAAACCCACTCCCAGGTTGCAGTGCAAGCAAGAACATCACCCACACACACTCAAAAACAGCTGTGCTGGCTACTTGCAAACATCCAAATTGGCAGCACCCTCAGGACAGCCACTGGCAGTCCATAGGTCTTCCTGTTCCAGTCCTCACTGTTCTCCCTTCTGGCCACTATGTACCAATGCAATCCTTGCCCTTGCAGCCTTGGTGAACAGAGCTGATTCTTAGGTTGCTGTGGGGAAATATTCAAAAATAGCTGTGCCCTCAGGACAGCCAGAAATCCACAGCTACATTTGTCTCCTTACTCACTGTTTCATTCAGGTTCTTCTATTAGTTGGTATTTAATCCACTTCTTTATCCTTCCCTTCAAAGCTCAGAGTTCTGGGATTGTCTTTTGTATCAGTTTCAACTGGTTTTTCATTGCTTTGTTGCACAGGATCTGTGTAGCTTGTCTGCTTATTCCACCATCTTGCATTAACTCTCCTTGTAGACCTTCTTGTGTCTTGGCATCTATCTTACACCATTTATTCTTCCTAGTTTGCATTTAATTTCTTTTTATATTTCAAAAGATATTGATTCAAGACACACCCTACACTAATCCTGCCTCATTAGTATGACAAAAACAATCAATACCCAAATGGGACTATAATCATAGGCATAGAGGTCAGGATTTGCAACACATATATTTTGGTGACAAAATTTAATCTATAACACACACAAAAATCAATAACCATAAAATGTTACCAGTTTCTAGCTAACATATTTCAATAGTGGTGTTTAATTGGTTATAATGCAGAAAAATGCAATGCTTCTAATAATTAGATATAATAAGATATTCTTCTCCACCACAATTATTGACTATAAAGAAAAGTATCCACCACATTGGCACAAATATTATTTCCCAATCATATTAATCCTTCATGTATAATAATCCACTACTTGTGGCACAAAAGATTTTAAAATATAGTTGGAAAATTTTTTACACTCCTACAACTGCCACTCTTCAGAAGGAAGGTTGGGCAATCTACTTCCATAGTGATACCACCTCGGCAACCCAAGGAGGGGTCGCCATGAGTCAGATCTGACTCGATGGCACACAACAACACAACTGATAGGGAGGGTCTATGACTCCCTTTTTGAATGTGGGTGGGCTTGTGACTATTTCAATGTATTGACTCCTAAGGCTAGGTCATAAGAAGCCATGTGTCTTCTACTTTGTCCTCTGAAACACTTGTTCTTGGTGTTCTAGCAGCAATATAAGCAGTACGACTATCTTGAGGCTTCCATGCTATAAGGAAGTCCAAGCCTCATGGAGAGACCACATATAAATGCTCTAATCTACAATCCCAGCTAAACTCAGCCTTTGATTCATTGCCAGCACAAGCACCAGACCTGTGGGATACCATTATGAAATGAGGCTGAAATTAGCCTTATCAGTAAGTACAACCTCAAGTGATGAGTTTTTCAATAATGGTGTAAACTTCTTGGGCCCTTGGTTGCAATGGCTGGTTTCCCTAGAGTTTGTGAAGATTATCTCATGTTTTGTTCACTGCTCAAGATCAGAACTTCTCACTCTTGTTCTATCCCAGTGTAATTTCTCCCAGTACAGTTCTGTGACTTTTTTACTAAGAGGACAAGATTCTTCTCCTCAGACAGGACTTTCATAAGACAAGTATAAGATATGTCAGGAAGTGAAGGAGATACATGTGTGGGAAGAGAGAGACTGTTGGCTTATTGCAGTTGCTTTTTCTTTCTTTCTTTTTTCAATTTTTATTGTGAGTTGGGTGAAAGTTTACAGAGAAAATTCACTTTCCATACAGCAGTGCACATACACTTTGTCTCATGACATTGACTGCAATTTTCTACAATGCAACAACTCCCTTTCAACCTCTTTCCCCTGGTTACCTCTTCCCTGTGTCCTTCCCTCCCATGTACTCCTACCTCCTGAGTTGTCTTCCTGTGCATAAACAGCCCTTCTATTCTCCCATAATTGATCTCTCCAAGGAGTGTATTTACCTAATGTAAATATTCAGCTCATATGTCTGTCTTTTGTTTGGCTGAAAGCCACATGAGTGGGTTCAATTCCAGACCTGAAGGACAGCTAAGGGCCATAATCTCAGTGGTTCCATCAGGCTTTATCAGACCAACAAACCTGGCCCCCTTTATTTTTTTTAATGATTTTGAGTTTTGTTTCACATTATTCTCCCATTCTATCCAGGATCTCCTACATAGATCTTCCTCTGAGTGCTTGACAGTGGTGGCCAGGCACCATTTCTTCTGGTTTTGTAGACATATTGGAGTTGTATAGGCTGAAGATAACATTGTGTATCGGTCACTTAGACTAATTGTTTCCAGATGTCTTTGGTTTTCTTCACTCTTCTTTGCTCTGGATGAGGAAAGACCCATTATCTAGATGGCTATCTGCAAGTTTTCAAGATGCCAGTCACTACTCGCCAAGGTAGGATATGGAACAATATTTTTGTGTAGTATGTTATGTCAATTGAGCTTGATTTCCCCTGAAACCATGGTCCCAAGCCATTGTTGTTGTTGTTATGTGCCGTCGAGTCAAACCCGACTCATAGCGACCCCTCCTTGGGTTTCCGAGGCAGTATCACTACGGAAGTAGGATTGCCCAACCTTCCTTCCGAGGAGTGGATGGGGGGTTTGATAGGTCCAACTATTCACTTCCTCTGGGTAGCTGGCTGTGACTACCCAAGAAGTGACTACAAACTTGTCCCTTTTCAGCTCTACTGTCTACTTGGGAATTGTTAAAGAACATGAAAATACACTTATAGAAACATTGCCAACCCTATACATGGTCATGGGCACACTCCTCCTTGCATAGACATACCTAATCATTCAGCCACTATCCACCTGTAGATAAATGTTTGCCATCACTGACAATGCAGTACTATATTTACAAAAGGATTCATCTTCATTGTCTGTACCTTCCATTCACCTCTATATGTTTCCTCTTCCTCAGTGCCACCATGTTGATCACTCAGATTTGGTACATTGCCCTTCCCTTCATCCAAATCAATACTTGTCTCTGCCTATCTAGTAGTATGCCCTCCCCTCCCCTCCCACCCCTGGTAACCAACAAAGAAAATTTCCTTCCATATATTAACCTTTCCTTGACTTTTTACAATAATGGACTAACACAATATTTGTCCTTCTATGATTGACTTATTTCACTCAGCATAATGCCCTCCAAGTTTATCCATGTTATGCAGTGTTTGCCAATTCTACATTATACTTTAGGGTTGCATAGTATTCCATTGTGTGTATGTACCATAGTTTGGTTACCCATTCTTCTGTTCATGGGCACTTAGGTTGTTTCCATCTTTTTGCTTTTGTAAATAGTCCTGAGATGAACATGGATGTGCATATACCTGTTTTTGTCCTGGATCTCACTTTTTTAGGATTGCTGTTGTTGTTAGGAGCCATCAACATGTCTCTGACTCGTAGAGACCTCATGTACAGCAGAATGAAGCACCGCCCAGTCCTGTGCCAGCCCCATGATCTTTGCTATACCTGAGTCCATCATTGCAGCTCCTGTGTCGATCCATCTCTTTGAGGGTCTTCCCCTTTTCTTGTTGTACCTTCACTTTGCCAAGCATGATATCCTCCAGGGAAAGGTGCCTTTTCACAACATGACCAAAGTAAATGAGATGAAGTCTGGCTGGCCATTCTCGTTTCCAAGGAGCATTCTGGCTGTACTTCTTCCAGGACACATTTGTTGGTTCTTTTAGCAGTCCATGGTACTTTCATCACTCTTCGCCAACACCACAACTCAAAAACATTGACTCTTCTTTGGTCTTCCTTATTCATTGTCCAGCTCTCATGTTCATATGAGGAGATTGAAAATACCATGGCTTGTGTCAAGCACACCTTAATCATCAAGGAAACATCTTTGTTCTTCAGCACTTGAAAGAGGTCCTTTGCAGCATATTTGCCTAATGCTATACTATGTCTCATATCTTGACTGCTGCATCCATTGGTGTTGATTCTAGAACCAAGTAATATGAAGTCTTTGACAACTTCAATCTTTTCTCCATTTATCATGATGCTGTTTATTGGTCCTGTTGTGAGGATTTTTTGTTTTCTTTATATAGAGATGTGTAATCCATACTGCAGATTGTAGTCTTTAATCTTCATCAGTAAGTGCTTCAAGTCATCATTACTTTCACCGAGCAAAGTGTCATCTGGGTATCTCAGGTTGTTCATGAGCCTTCCTCCAATCCTGACTCCACATTCTTTTTCTTATAGTCCAGCTTCCCAGATTATTTGTTTAGCATACAAATTGAGTAAGTATGGTGAAAGGATACAACCTTGACACACTCCCTTCTTGATTTTAAACTATGCAGTGTCCCCTTATTCTATTCAAATGACAGCCTGTTGGTCTATGTAAAAGTTCCTCATGAACACAATTAAGTGTTTTGGAATTGCCATTCTTTTCAATGTTTTACATAATTTGTTATGATCCACACAATTGAATGCCTTTGCATAGTCAATAAAACACAAGTAAACATCTTTCTGGTATTCTTTGCTCACAGCCAACATCCATCTGATATCAGCAATGATATCCCTTGTTCTACATCCTCATCTGAATCCATCTTGCATTTCTGGAAGTTCTCTGTCAATATACTGCTGCAACCATTTTTGAATTATCTTCAGTAAGATTTTACTTGTGTGTGATATTAATGATATTGTTCAATAATTTCCACATTCTGTGGGATCACCTTTCTTTGGAATGGTTACAAATATGGATCTTTTCCAGTCAGTTGGCCAGGTAGTTGTCTTCCAAATCTCTTGACATAGCCGAGTGAGTGTCTCTAGTGTGGCATCCATTTGTTGAAACATCTCAATGGATATTCAATCAATTCCTGGAGCTTTGTTTTTCACCTCTTCTCTCAGTGAAGCTTAGACTTCTTCCTTCAATACCGTTGGTTCTGCATCACATGCCACCTCTTGAAATGGATGAACATCAACCAATTCTTTTTGGTACAGTGACTCTGTATTTTTCCATCTTCTTTTGGTGTTTCCTGACTCATTCAATATATTGCTCATTGAAGCTTTCAGTGTTGAAACTCGAGGCTTAAATTCTCTCTTCAGTTCTTTCACTTTGAGAAATGTTGAGCGTGTTCTTCCCTTTTGGCTTTCCAACTCCATGTCTTTGCACATTTCATTATAATAATTGACTTTGTCTTCCTGAGCTGCTATTTGAAATCTTCTGTTTAGCTCTTTTATCTTGTCATTTCTTCCATTTGCTTTAGCTATTCCCCATTCAAGGGCAAGTTTCAGACTCTCTCCTGACATTCATTTTGGTATGTTCTTCCTTTCTTGTCTTTTTAATGACCTTTTGCATTCTTCATGGATGATGTTCTTGATGTCATCCCATAACTCATCTGGTTTTCAGTTATTGGTGTTCAATGTATCAAATCTATTATTTAAATGATCTCTAAATTCAGGAGGGATATATTCAAGGTCATATTTTGGCTCTTCTAATCTTGTTTTAATTGTCTTCAACTTCAAGTTGAACTTCCACATGAGCAGTTGATGGTCTGTTCCACAATTAGCTCCTGGCCATAGTATGGCATAGTATTGAGCTTCTCCATTGCCTCTTGCCACAGATGTAGTCAATCTGATTCTTACATATTCCATCTGGTGAAGTCCACTTGTATAGCAGCAATTTGTGTTGTTGGAAAAAAGTATTTGCAAAGAATAAGTCATTGGTTTGAAAAATTCTATTATGAGATCTCCAGCATTATTTCTAGTTCCAAGGCCAAATTTTCCAATTACCAGTGATTCTTCTTTGTTTCCAACTTTTGCATTACAATCACAAATGATAATCAGCACATCTTGATTGCATGCTTGGTCAATTTCAGACTGCAGAATTTTTTAAAAATCTTCAATTTCCTCATCTTTCACTTTGGTGGCTGGTGTGTAAATTTGAATAATAATAGTATTAACTGGCTTCCCTTGTAGGCATATAGATATTTTTTATCACTGACAGTATTGCATGTCAGGATAGATCTTGAAACATTATTTGTGTCAATGAATGACACACCATTCCTCTATAATTTGTTGCTCCCAGCATAGTAGAGCATATGATTATCTGTTTCAAAATGGCCAAAATGGGTCCATTTCAGCTCACTAATGCCTAGGATATCAATCTTTATGTGTACTGCTTCATTTTTGACGACTTCCAATTTTTCTTCGTACATTCCATGTTCTGATTATCAATGGATGTTTGCAGCTGTTTCTTCCCATATTGAGTCATGCCACTTCAGCCAATGGAGGCCCTGAAGGTAGGCTCTTCTGATGAGGCAGCTCTTTCCCAGGCATATTTTGAGTGCCTTCTGACCTGAGGGGCTCATTTTCTGGCACTGTATTGAACAATGTTTTAGGAATATTCATAAAATTTTCCAGTAATATATCAGACAGTGTTTCACTACTATTCATAGGGTTTTCACTGGCCAATTCTTTGGGAAGTGGATGGCATCTTCCTTCTTCTGAGTCTGTCTCAGTCTGGAAGCTCCAACAAAACCAGTCCACCATGGGCACCCCTGCTGGCACAGCCTCCAGCCTCACAGCAATGCGTAAGCCACCACAGTACAACAAACCGACAGACAAGTTCATCTCCCTTAGCTGTTCCAACCACTGCAGTCACTTCCTGGGCTACCCCTTACCCGTTCCTGTCAACTCTGTCTGCCGCTGCTCCCTGCCAGCCACCTGTGTGCTGTCCCCCACCCTCCTTACCTGTTCTGGCCGCCACTGGATATATACTTAATAATGGAATTGCTGGGTCAAATTTCTAATTCCAAATTCTTATGGAATCATTATACTGCTTTCCACAGTGGTTGTATCATTTGACAGTCTCACCAGCAGTGTATGAGAGTCCCCATCTCTCTGTAACCTTGGCAGCATTTATTATTTTCTGCCTTGTTGAACTTTACTACTAGTGCTGGGGCAAGATTATCTCTCATTGTTTTATTGATTTGCATCTCTCTAATGGCTAATGGGGAACTCTGGTGGCTTAGTGCCTAAGGCATTTGATTACTAACCAGAAAGCTGGCAGTTCAAACCCACCAGCCACTCCTTGGAAGGAAGACTGAGCAATCTACTTCCATAGAGATAATGTCTTGGAAACCCAAGGAGGGGTCACTATGAGTCAGGACCAACTCACCAGCAGTGAGCTTTTTTTTTTTTTTTTTTTTTGGCTAATGATCATGAGCATTTCTTCATGTTTGTTGGCTGCCTGAATAGCTTCTTTGGTGAAGTGTTTATTCATGTCTTCTGCCCATTTGTTAATTGGATTCTTTGTCTTTTTGGTGTTGAGGTATTGGAGTTTTCTATAAATTCTAAAGATAAGTCCCTTGTCAGATATGTAATTGCTGAATACTTTTTCCCAATCTATAGGTGCTCATTTTACTCTTTGGGAGAAGTCTTTGGAAGCAGATAAAAATTTAATTTTTAGGAGATCCCATTCATCTAGTTTCTCTTCTGCTGTTTTTGAATTTTGGGTTATGATTAATAGTCCGTTTATACCATATATTAGAGCCCCTGAATTTACCTCTAGTTTTTCCTTGGGGAACTTTATAGTTTTAGGTTTCACATTTAAGTCTTTGATCCATCTGGAGTTCATTTTTGTCTGTGGTGTGAGGTACAGATCTTGTTTCATTTTTCTGCAAATGGATATCCAGTTTTGCCAACACCATTTGTTAAACAGATGATCTCTTCCCACATTTAATGGATTTTTGTCAAATATTAGCTGACCATAGGTTGATGGATCTATTTCTGGTTTCTCAGTTCTATTCCACTGGTGTATGTGTCTGTCATTATATCAGACAGTTTTGACTACTGTGTCTGTATAGTAGGTTTCAAGATGCAGGAGTATGAGACCTTCTACTTTGTTCCTCTTCTTCAATATTGCTTTGCTTATCCGAGGTCTCTTTCCTTTCCATATTAAGTTAGTGATTGATTTTTTCCATATCCTTAAAGAATGTTGATGGGATCTGGATTGGGATTGTATTGAATGTATAGATTTCTTGGGTGGAATTGACATTTCAGTGTTCAATCTTCCTATCTATGCACATGGTATATTCTTCCATTAACATAGATCTCTCATGGTTTCTTGAAGTAGTGTTTTATAGTTTTCTTTGTACATATCTTTTGTTTCCCTGGTAAGGCTTATTCCCAAGTATTATATTTTTTTGGTCACTATTATAAATGATATTAATTTCCTTATTTCTTTTTTAGGAATCACTTTTCTAGTGTAGAGGAATCCAACTGATTTTGGATGTTAATCTTTTATCTTGCCATGATGCTAAATCTCTCAATTAGTTCCAGTAGACTTTTGACTGACTCTCTTGTGTTTTCTACGTATAGGATCATATCATCAGCAAATAGGGATAGCTTTACTTCTTCCTTATCAATTTGGATACCTTTTATTTCCCTTTCTTGCCTTATTGCTCTGGTGTGGTGTAGTAAATTACCTGGTATGACTTTTCTAGCCATAAGTCTTTGTAAACTCCAGGGTGGAATTTGCTGGGAGAAACTGAGTAGTTCCTGATTGTTAAAGTTATCCACCTGGGGTATTTCTGTTGGGAGCAGCACAAAGTAATTTTCTGGGAAGTTCTTTCTCTGTCAGGTGTATAGAATTCTGATGTTGGGATTGGTTAGTTTGGCTACTCTGGTAGGCTCAAAAGGAGCCCTCATAGAGGCAGAAAAAATCTCTCACTGCCAGCTGGGAGATGTAAGAGACATGCATTGCTGAGAGAAAGATGTGAGAGACACATATTGCTGAGAGAGATGAGAGACACACACTGATGGCAGAGAGACACCAAAAGACATGCACTGCTGGGAAAGAGACTGAGAGAGACTGCCTCCTTGCCCCTTTAGCACCTGGCTAGGAACTTCAATACAATGTTGAGTAGAAGTGGTGGTAGAGGACCTCCCTGTCTGGTTCTGGTTCAGAAGGGGAATGGGTTCAGTCTCTCTCCATTAAGAATAATGTTGCCTATTGCATTTGCATATGTGCTCTTTATTATGTTGAGGAATTTCCCTTCTAGTCTTATTTTGCTAGAGTTTTTATAAGGAATGGTTGTTGGATTTTATCAAATGCCTTTTCTGCATCAATTGATATGATCCTGTGTGGTTGGTTTTTTTTTTTTTTTCCTTTGTTTTATTGATGTGGTAGATGATGTTGATTGTTTTTCTAATGTTGAACCATCCTTGAATACATGATATGAACCCCACTTGCTCATAATGAATTATTTTCTTTATATATTGTTGGAGTCTATTGGCTAGGTTTTGTGGAAGATTTTTGCATCTATATTCATGAGGGCTACTGTTCTGTAGTTTTCCTCTTTAGTGATATCTTTTGTGATATCTTTAGTGATATCTTTTAGTGATATGTTTTGGTATCATGTTATGCTTCTTTCATAAAACGAATTTGGGAGGGTTCCATCCTTTTCTATGTTTTGGAATAGTTTGATTAGTATTGGTATCACTTCTCTGAAAGTTTGGTAGAATTCTCCAGTGAAACTGTCTGGGCCAGGACTTTTTTTGTTGGTAATTATTTTATGAACTGTTCAATGTCTTCTTTTGTTATAGATCATTCAACTTTTCTACATCAGTGTGTGTTAGTTTAGGTAAGTAGTGTGTTTCTAGAAATCTGTCCAGTTCTTCTAGATTTTCAAATTTCTTGGAATATAGTTCTTCATAGTATCTTGATATTATCCTTTTTTCAGTTGGTTCTGTTGTGATGTCCTCCATTTTGTTTCTTATTCGTGTTCTTGGTATTCTCTACCTCTTTTCCTTTGTTAAATTTGTCAGTGGTTTGTCATTTTTTTAATCTTTTCAAAAAACCAACTTCTAGTCTTGTTTATTTTTTCTATTGTCTTTCTATTTTCTGTTTCATTTATTTCTGCTTGAATCTTTATTATTTCTTTCTTCTGGTGAATGTTGGTTTTTCTTGCTGTTCTTTTTCTAATTGTTGGATTTGTTGGTTTAAAGTGCTGATTTTGGCTCTTTTCTTCTTTCTTGATATGTTCATTTATTGCTATAAATTGGTCTCTGATCACCGCTTTTCCTGTGTCTCAAATATTTTAATATGTTGTGTTTTCATTCTCATTTGATTCAAGGAATTTTTTAATTTCATTTATTATTTCTTCTATTAACCAGTCATTCTTAAGGAGGGTGTTGTTCAGTTTCCATGTATTAACTCTTTTTCTGTTACTCTTCCTATTGATGATTGCTTATTTTATAGCATTGTGATCTGAAAAGATGCTTTGCAGTATTTCAATGTTTTTAAATTTATAAAGGCTTGCTTTATGGCCTAATATACAGTCTATCATGGAGAATGTTCCATGTACACTGAAAAATAATGTATATTGTGCTGTTGTTGGGTGAAGTGCTCTGTAGATGTCTATAAGGTCTAGTTAGTGGATTGTATTGGTTAGCTCTTCTGCATCTTGAATTTCTTTCCCATTGTTTTATCTGTGATTGAAAATGATGTATTAAAATCTCCTAATATGACTGTGGAGTCATCCATTTGTGTTTCCAGTTCTGTAAAAGTCTGGTTTATATATTTTGGGGCTCTTTCATGGTTTCCATAGATATTTATTATGCTTGTATTTTCTTTTTCAATTGATCTTTTAATCATTATATAATGCCTTCCTTGTCTCTTATGATGGTTTTTGTCTTAAAGTCAGTTTGATCAGAAATTAATATTGCCACTTCTGCTCTTTTTTGGTTGCCATTGGCTTGATGTATCTTTTTACAAACATTGACTTTTAGTCTGTTTTTGTCATTATCTCTAAGGTGTGTCTCTTGTAGGCAGCATATTTATGCGTTATGTTTTCTTATCCAGTCTGCAACTCTCGTCTCTTGAGTGGTGCATTTAATCCTTTGACAATCAGTGTAATTACTGACAAGTATGGATTGATTGCTGTCATTTTATGATGTGTTTTTTCATGATGTTCCTTGTTTCTTTTTTCAATATAATTTTTTTGTGCTGAGCTCAATATGTTTACGAATTGTATTATCATTTCCTTTGTTGCTATTGTTTTAGTATTTGCTAAATATTTGTGCTTTCCTCTTTTTTATTATGATGTGAAGTTTATAGTTTTTCTTTTAGGTTACTATGTGATTTATAATTTTTTCCCTGTGTTTAAAACAGTCTATTCTATCTTTCAACTCTCTTGACTTCCTCACCATTTAGAAGTTCTATAACTACACTATTTTTCCTCTCTTTTTGTTTTGTAGTTGTCCTCATTTGCCAATTCATGTTTCTGATTCCCTGCTTACAATCTTCTAACCTTATTTTACTTTAGATACTTTGATAGTTGTTTTGGCTTCTGGGTTATGTCATCTTGTATGGGTGGTTGTTATTTGCCTGTTCAAAGGACTCCCTTTAGTATCTCTTGTAAGGTTGGCCTGGTTTTAACAAGTTCCCTTAATTTCTGCTTATCTGGAAATCTCCTAATTTCACCATCATATTTAAGGGATAATTGTGCTGGGTATATAATTCTTAGTTGGAAATTTTTCTCTTTCAGGGTTTTATATATACCATCCAATTGCCTTCTCACTTGCAGGACTTCTACAAAGAAATCAGAATTTATTTTTATTGGTTGTCTTTTCTATGTAATTTTTCATTTTCCCATGCTGCTTTCAAGATTCTGTCTTTGTCTTTGGTTTTCATGAGTTTGATGATGATATGTCTCAGTGATTTTCTTTTGCAGTCTATCCTGTTTGGGATTTGGTGGACTTCCTGAATGGATACATTCTCATCTTTCATCTTATCAGGGAAGTTCTCTTCCAACAAATCTTGGATACTTTTTTCAGTGGTTTCTTTTTCTCTTCTTGTTCTGGAATTCCAATTATTTGTAGATTTTTCTTTTTGATGGTAACCCACATGAATCTTAGGCTTTTTTCTCTCTGTTTTGATCTTTTTTCTGATTGATCTCTTTCCAAAGAAGTACTCATGTATTTATCTTCAATCTCATTAATTCTGTCTTCCATTGATTTAATTCTACTCCTTTGCTTGTTCAATGTGTTATCTATTTCTGAAAATTTAGTATGAATCTTCTGGATTTCTTTCTATAGATTTTTGTATCATTTCTAATTTTTCATTTATTTTGCCATTTTTATCTTGTATTTCCTTCCAAAATGGTCCTAGGGTTTTGTCTGTATTTTCCCCAATTTTGTCAGTGTTTTCCTTGATTTGTCTCTCAATCCTTTGAAGGTAGCTAAATATAATGATTTTGAATTCCTTATCAGGGACTCTCAATGTTGCTTCTTCCTCAGGGATGTGTTCTGGGTCTGTATTCTGATCCCTTTTTTCTACTGCTTTTTCTTACTTCTTTGTGTGGACTTTGATGATCTGCTGTCTTTGAGATATTGTGATGTATTTAGATCTCTCACTCAGTAGCATAATGCCTAAGGCACTAAACTGCTAGCCAGAAGGCTGGTGGTTCCAACCCACCAGTCACTCCTCAGAAGAAAGGTTGGGCAATTTACTTCTGTAGTGATACTGCCTCAGAAACCCAAGGAGGTGTCGCTATGTGTTGGGTCTGACTCAATGGCATATAACAACACAACAACTCAGTAAGTTGAGCTGCAGGGGGTGTGGGTGTGGTTGTGCCATGTGGCACAGTTGTTGTCTCCCACTCAGTTAGACAAACACAATGATTGAAAAACCATCAAAAAAGTAAAAGAAAGTGGACAAAAAGCACACCACATAAACCACAGGAACAATCACCAAAAAAAAAAGAAAAAGAAAAAAGAAATACTTCAATATCTAGGGAGGTGACTATAAGAGAAAAGAAGTAGAGTAGGATAATAATGAAGAAAAAAGTGGGAAAAATGCAAAAAATAAAAACAAGGAATAGGAAGAACCAAGAGAAAGGAAAAATGTGGGAACCAAGAACAGGGAACATAGAAAAAGCTGAAAACTGGAACCTGGGAAGGGAAGAATAAAGAATAATAATACAAACAACAACAAGAATAATAACAATAATAATAATTTTAAAACAGACAGGAAAAAATAAAAGAAAAAATGAAAATCTAGGCAGAGCAGGGCACCCAGCCTCCATTGGAGCACACAGACTGGGGTGGGATTCCTGCCAGCCCAGAAGATGGGTGGGATTGAGGGATGTGTTCCATGTACACTGAAAAAGAATGTATATTGTGCTGTTCTTGGGTGAAATGCTCTGTAGATGTCTATAAGGTCTAGTTGGTGGATTGTATTCATTCACCAAGAGGTTGTGAGGTATAAGAGTAACAAGGGGAATATCATAACTTTCCAATCATTCCTGTCCAGAATGTCCTTGAGGTTCCCAGCAAGTGGAACCTATTCTTATGTCCCTGGAATTTGAGAGAATGCTGTTGCTTTAAATATCAAAAATGGTCTAAACACATGTAAACATTCAAAATGGCTGCCTCCTTTAGATAGCTAAAAGTGCACAGCTCAGCCCATCTCCCTTTTAACTATTTCCCTTATTATGCACCAGCCACCAGTGCAGTCCTCCATATAGCCCCTGGCTACCAGTGCTGATTTTTAGGCTAATTCTTAAGTCTTAACACCACTTGGCAATATCCAACCTGTCCATGCTGTCAGGATCACAGACACATCACAGCTCCATATGTCTCCTTTTTCAGTGTTTTCATGAAGGGTCTACTATTCAAAGTTTAGTCCACTTCTGTATCCTTCTTTTCAAAGCTCAGGGCTGTAGGATTATCTCCTGTATCTGTGTTAATTGGTTTCTCTTTTCTTTGTTGAAGAGGGTCTGTGAAGTTTGTCTGTCTATGTCACCATTTTACCAGAACTCCTCTGCAGTTGCTTTCTTGAAGTAATAACATCCATATACAGCTTCTTACAGTGGATAAAGCTTAACTACCATCGATGGCACATAACAACAACAACAACAACCATAATAACAACCATAATAAGGAGACCCAGAGAAGATGGATAACACTTACTCAGACCATCACCCAGGAGCAGAGTTTCCTTTTAAAAGCCCTAATATTCCAATGTAATTCACATGAAATTGACTTGCCACCAAGGCAACCCTCAGCCAGGAGCAGAATGAGGAGCAAGCATTGTCCTTTTAAGGTTCTAACTTAGATGTTGCCCCACATCACTTCTGCTGACACTCCTTTGGTCTGAACTTCATCAAACTTTATAAAGTTGAATATTTCATTGCAAGAGAAGCTGAGAAATGCAATCTCTATATTGGCAGCTATGTGTCCTGATAATGCTCAGGGGATTCTGTTACCAAAGTGAAAACAGGATGAATATTAGAGAAAAATTTATAGTCCCTATTTCACTTTTCAAACAGTAACTGACTAACTCAATCCCAAACTTTGAAGTCCCTGGAGCTGTCATCAAACATAAAGTGATGGCTTTCATAAGGGAACAAAGAAGGTAAAGAAAAATAGAAAGGTGACTTAAAGAAAACTCAAATGTTTGGTCAAGGCCTTTTTGGTGAAACATCTCAAAAATGTATGCTACTCTCAGATGTATTTTTCTTTCTACCATAAAAACTTCAATTCCTACTAAAATCTACTAAATTTATATGATGAGCTTTTAAATATTAATCCTGTCTGGATTGAACTCTTGCATTTTGAATTTTAGTCCTGAGGTATTTTTGTTAAGATGGAAAGTTTGAACAAACTCCATTTGGCAGTTTCTAGAATAGAGAAATAAAAATACCCCTTATGTAACATATTTGGGGATTTACTTATATTTGGTTAGCTCTTATGTCACTGGATTGTTATGAACACTTGAGGCACAAGAATAAGAGTGAAAGTTTGTAGGTCATGTTTTAGAAATGATCTTTCTAAGAATTCCCAAGCATAAACCCTGTCAGTCCAAGAAACAACTGGAGCAGCATTTCAAACAAAACATCTCACTCTTTTCTTTAAAATATGGGAAAGTGGCATGATGCATCAGGCACATATATCTATAAAACAAACAGACTGCCAATGCTATGGCCAGCCCACAGGCTAATGTGGAAAGAGCCATCTGTTTGCATTTGATTTATTTCACTGCCCAGTTTTGAACATTGCTTTCCAGCAACCCCAAGGACACTCGGGGCCTGCAAGACTGAAAAGGTACGACATTCTTCTTGTTACTACACCCTATGCCTGCTTGGTGAATGGAGGTGTGGCCATCCCCACTCCCAACTACCTTCTGGGCCCAAAGGAACTCCATCACAGTTGGTATGCTCAGATGGGAGCCTGGGTGCCCTACCCAGTCAACACCAATTTTTTCTTTTTTTTCTTTTTTTTTTACTTTTTTGCTTTCTTTTTCCTGGTGATTACTTTGCTTGTATTTGTCCATTTTAAAACAAATAATATTATTAATACTTATTGTCCTTTTTATTATTATTCTTAATCTTACCCTACCAGGTCCTAGTTTTCAGCATTTTTTCTTTTCCTGTGCCTGGTTGAAACTCTGCCCACCCCCCACAATTTAAGGTAGATTTTTTTTCCCCCTATTTTTTTCCTCATGACTAACCCCATTTCTGGTTTTCTTTTTGCATTCTTCCTATTTTTTTCTTCATTTATTATTCTCCTTCCCTACGTTTTTTTAATTTATTTTTTTTCTTCTTAGTGACCTATCCCCAGATATTGCAGGTTTGCTAGTTTTTTCTTCTTTTTTTCCCTTTTCTCTTTTTTTGGTTACTGTTCCTGTGTGATTACATGCTGTATTTTTCATCCATGGGCTTTTAGTTTTTCGATGGACAGTCAATTGTAGTTTCTGTCTAACTGAGTGATAGACAACAACAATCTGCATAAGAAACAAC
>NW_006922254.1:561694-582008 GCF_000298275.1 Orycteropus afer afer | reverse complement strand
ACCTGTGGTTTCCAGCCAAACAAAGTACAGGCATGTGAGTTAAACATTTACCTCAAGTAGGCACACACCCTGGAGAGAACAATCATGGGAGAAGGAAGGGCTGCTTATGCACAGGGAGACAGCTCAGGGTGCAGAAGAGTATAGAGGAATGGACACTAGGAAGAAGTAACTATGGGGAGGAAGTGGGAGGGGAGCTGTTGCATTGTAAATTTTGGTCAATGACATGAGACAAAGTATATGTGAACTGCTGAATGAAAAGTAAGTTTACTCTGTGAATCTTCACCCAATTCAAAATAAAATTTAAAATAAAAATAAATAAATAAATAAATAAAATTATAAGTTTCTGAGAGATCAGAAAGCTGATGTTTTATCAACAACTGTAAAATTCTCCTAGTGGAAAGGGGAAGATAACAAGATATGGAAGATGTGGTTGTGGGGAGTTGGCTGGGTGTGATGATTTGTAGATAGAAAGGAAGTGTCCAGTAAATTCATGGGAAGCAAGCCCTATAGGGAATCACATAGGCTTCATTGGAAATAAATGGACCTAAGAGTGAGAAAATATAATTTAAGACCTCTGACGGCCCTCTGTGAACCAGATAATTCTCAGCAAATTGCTTGACCTTTGACTCTTGATTTCCTCCTGTATAAAATTTAAAGTCAGGAAATGAGAGGGAAGGTTTATATTAGACAAGTCTTCAATACTCTGCATATTCCTGCAGTTCCTCGAATTAAAAATGCATATATATATATTGTTGTTGTTGTTATGTATCGTCGAGTTGGACCTGACTCATAGCGACCCCTCCTTGGGTTTCTGAGGCAGTATCACTATGGAAGTAGATTGCCCCCATCTTCCTTTTGAGGAGTGGCTGGTGGGTTTGAACCGCCAGCCTTCTGGTTAGCAGTCAAGTGTCTTAGGCACTACGCTACCAGAGCTTATATATATATAAATAAATGTATACATTTAACACGAACTCATTTGATGGCACAATCTGACCTGACCAAGCATGAGATTTTATACAGTCTTTATTTATCCATCTTAGTGCAAATATATATCTATATATCTAGCTATACACACAAAAACATGCTGTTTCACTTCAGAAATATTAATATGCTTCATCACAGGGTATTACCCAGGTCCATACATTAACATATGATATGTATATATACATCTAAGAAATTCTAAAGTCTGAAACACATTCACTCCCACAGGCTCTTGATAAAGGACTGTGGACCTGTAATAACACTTGACCTAACTTCAGAACTTGTTGTGAACATCAAATGAGCTGCTAGACATGAATGCACTCTGGAAATTTTAAAACATTGGCCTGATGCAATGTATGGCCTTTCTCAGGTCTTTTTATGGTTAACATTTTGGCTATTGCAACAGCTGATGCTTTTCTTGGCCTTGTGTTTAAATCTGTGACTTTGTGTATTCTACAAGTAACAGCATGCTGTAATCCAAGCAAAGGTTGGATAATAATTGAGTCAAGGTTGTGTCTGTGGGTTGTCTTTCTTTTCCCCTAATTGTAATTGTATAATTTACCTACAGGAGAGCCTATAGACCTGACCTCCAGAGAGCCTCAGGAAGTTAGAAGTATCTCATTAAAAAAGCCACATTGAGGGGAGTTCTAAAAAATTCTTAGAAGCACATCTGTAGACTCTGTGAAACTTTAGCCCCAGCTCCACGCTCCCCCCCAGCCTGCCAAGCCAGTGTGAAGCTAGAGGTCAATAAGCTGACACCCAGCCAGTGTTTTCTTTTGTCTATCCTGCCCCAGGTCAGGGAAGAGGTGGAAGGAAGGAAAGGAGAAAGAGGAAACATCAAGTCACTGGCCCCTGGGCCCTGTTGGAGGTCATTCACTTTGCCCTACAATGTAAATTAAAGAAACAGCTGGAAAGGGGAAGCCAAATGGAAGGCAGTGACACTCTTTTGTCAGAACATCCATCTCTGCTTTTTGTCTGGTGTTTACTGGCTGGGCCATATTGGGCCTTGTCAGCAGGAGCAGACCCCATGCTGTTTCTATAGAAAATAAAACAAGCAGTAGAGCTGTCAGTCAACACATATTTATTGGCCTCCTGCAGCCACAAAGCCTGAGGCCATACTCTGGAGGGGGCCACTCAGACTCAGCCATGGTTGATAATGACCAACAACGCAGCTGTAAATAGTTGGTAGGAGAAGGTTCCCAAGATATTTTCTTCTGCTTCCAACCAGAGCTACAGTTAAACATCACAGCAAATGACTGTTTATCTCTTGGATTTCCCTTTGGCTTCAAATACTCCAAGGGAAGAAATATTACTAATGGGTCATCTTGACACATCTCATGGAGTCTAACTCAGACCCTACCTGGTTCATCACAGTGCACAATAAATAAGTGAATGTTTGTCACTGGATGCATACTACCACTCTCTCCAAAACCCGGCCTTCATCGCCTCCCATAAGTACAAAAATCAAATGATAGTTCAT
Organism: Orycteropus afer afer; assembly: GCF_000298275.1. Taxonomy (NCBI): domain Eukaryota; kingdom Metazoa; phylum Chordata; class Mammalia; order Tubulidentata; family Orycteropodidae; genus Orycteropus; species Orycteropus afer. The sequence goes on along the minus strand of NW_006922254.1, from coordinate 579,547 downwards.
ATACCATCTGTTAGGGCCATTTTGCTCTTAAACAGGATCAATATCCCTTGCTATAGGGACTGCAACACAGCTTTAAGTGAAATTTCAATCATCAGCATGAGGAATATGTTTTCCCTGTCAGGATTTGCACACTCTAAAACAATGTCATATAAGCAGGCAAAAGAAGTTCTGTTAGTATTATTATCATCTATATTTTTTTCTTCCAAATGTGTGGTCCTAAGTGTTGCCTTAAGGAAAGAGAGCATAAGCCAGTCCTAAAATAATTGTGTACTCTTGGCTACTTTCAGTATGGCTGAGAGAAATAATGAAGGCCTGAGGGAATTATTAGCCTTTACTTTTCACCATTGCTCATCATGAGACAGATGATATATGTTTCAGTTATGGAGGGAAGATAATGTCCTCTTGTTCCACAAGTAATGCACTCTTAAAGCAAAAGAAAATATTCTCTAGAAAATGAAGATTTTTGGCTGCTCTGTACTCCCACACAATGGCTGTGGAAAGTGGGAAGGGATGCTATTGTAAAGATTGCCCTGCACTTGGGCTGGAACAGTGATCCCAAGACTTACTGTGCAGAAAGAGCAGGAAATGTGCAGAAGGTGGAGGAGAAGGAGACACTGTTTTAAGGTGTGAGCTTCTGCTTGATTCAGCTTCTATTGTTCACTGAATCAAGGCACAGTATGAGCAAGTTCTTAAACTTGAGTGTAGACACAAGTGTGATTTTAAATATTACCTGTAATCTGCTTAAGATTCATATTCTCTTTGGGCCTTTTACTAAGGAATTGGCAGAGCCTTCCATCCTTAACCCTGCATTGGCTATCAGTCCTATTTTTCACTTTCCAAATCCTCCCCAATTGTGGTATATAATCCAAGGGAACATATTGAATGATTCCAAGTGTGTATGAATGTGTTTGTGTGGTGTATGTGTGTGTGTGTGTGTGTGTGTGAGAGAGAGAGAGAGAGAGGAGGAAGCTTACAAGTACTACACACTTCCCCTGTGTCAGATTCCCCATGTGGCTGACACTATCCTTTGTGCTTATATATACATTACTTCATTTTATCCTTACAAGAGTGTGTACAGTATTATTATTCCCTTTTCACAGATGGGGAAACTGAAAATTACAGTCACTTCTAATTTCTCTAAGAGGACACAGCTGAGAAACAGTAAAGCTAGTACTTGGCCTATTCTGTCCAATTCCCAACCAACGATCTATTCCCTACATGTGTCACCCTCCACATCTAGCTAGCTAAACACATGTAGAAACGTCTACCATATCGGTCAACAACTTTAGCAGCCTTCACTGTAGGACATGTCACCAAACCAGCAAGAGAGAGAGGAAGTTTAGATGTTCTAGGTTCCTGGTTAAAGGGCCTGTAGGAGGTAGAAGCTGGAAGGGAAGAGTAAAGAGTGTTTCCTCACTTAGACTGATGCCCTGGGACACTGTTGTTCAAACTTCCACAGGCCCTAGTTCTGTAGGAAAATGAATAGTTTTTAAGTGAGAAAAAGGAGTCTCTGATCAAATTAAAAAATAAGAAAATGGTCATTTAAGGAAAAGAGATTTTGTCTGTCTTTGTGTTTTGTATTATTTTGATTTTAAGGTACAGCTCTTGTACCTTAATTATGCTAATGTGAAATGTGATTTTTTTTTTCCACAAGAGGACCATATAGAATGCAGTTTTTCCCAAACACAGAACACATTATTCTACAAGAAACACTTAGAAAAATCTTTGAAAAACTTATCCTAAACCATTTCTATTTTAGAAATCATATCATTCCCTCTGCTTATGAGCTATCCCTAAAAGCTCTTAGCTTTTCTTATCTGTATCCATCTAGTATCAGCAACCCAGTGAGGGCCCAGTTTGTCTCTTGGAGAGATCAATGTCTTCTAGGATCAAACAGTTCCTTGAGCCACAGCCAGAAATGGTTTGGAAGAAGAGTCAATGATTCATTTGTCCACCTCACCTTTCATGACTGCTCAACAGACCACTTCTAATAGGTACTGACACTGGGTGGCCAGGTGAGCAGTAGAATTATCAGCCATATGAGTGTGACACTTTCCCTTGTCTTTCACTCCGCTCTTTGGAACCTCTTTAGAACAAAACTATTCTGGAGAGAGTTTAATAGGAGGCCAAGAGTTAAGTAATAAGAAAAATAATAATATTTCATTCACTATCCCACATAAGATCCTTCCTGGGTTGGAACTTTGACAAGGACTGAAACTAACGACCCCTCCTTGGGTTTCTGAGGCAGTATCACTATGGAAGTAGATTGCCCCACCTTCCTTCCAAGGAGTGGCTGGTGGATTTGAACCACCAGCCTTCTCGCTAGCAGTCAAATGTCTTAGGCACTACACCACCAGAGGTCCTAGCAATATTAAATTAGAGTGAAAATGAAATTAATTTTCTTTATTGCTGTTAAGGTGACTGTTCTGGTTACTTAGTGCTCTGACAAGAATAGACCACAAATGGGATGGCTTAAACAAACAGGAGCTTATTCTCTTACAGTTTGGAGGCTTTAAATCCAAGTTCAAAGTGCCAGGCTCTAGGGGCTGGGTGAAAGCCCTCCAACCTTGGGGTTCAGCTCTGCCTCCTGTTCCTGGCCCCTGGAAGCTAGAGACCTCTCTTCACTCAGGCAGCTACTGGCTGCTGAGGCTAGCAAGCCCAAGGTCAATAAACAGCACAGTTCCAATGTTACCAAACCACATGGCAGGCCATTAATTCAAGTCCATTTTAAGTCTCAAGGTCATCAGAGCATGGCAGGCTACTGAACAACGAGACAACTACATACAGAGTCATGCATGCTATAAGCTAGAGACCATTCCCAAAGCTGTTTCTTATATATAGGAAGCAGACCACCTACCCAAAGGCAGCTACACAGCTGCTTACAGTAGATTCCACCATGGAGTTGAGTACCAGTCTCATAATGGGGAATAATACATCCAGGTGCTCAGCCACTCAACCAGGCCCAGTCAAGTTGACACACAAACTTAATCACCACAGTGACTGTTATGGATTTAATTGTACCCTCCCCAAAAGTTATGCAAACAGGACCCTGTTTGGATACGGGGAGGGGGTCATTTGTTATGTTAATGAGTCTTACCAGAATAGAGGGCATCCTAAACCTGAACACCTAAATCTGAATGATCTTTTATAAAAAGAGCAAAAGAGGCACATACATACAAGGGGAAGACAGATGCTAAGAAACACCGAGGAACTAAAAGGAAATCATGGAGATACCAACAAGGAAGGCGCTCCTCCTAGAGCTATGCCTTGAATTCAGACTTCTAGCTTCCTGAATTGTAAAAAAATGAATTTCTGTTCCTTAAAATCACCCACCTATGGTATTTCTTAAGAACCCTGGTAGCATAGTGCATAAGGCACTTGACTGCTAACCAGAAGGCTGGTGGTTCAAATCTACCAGCTACTCCTCGGAAGGGAGATGGGGCAATCTACTTCCATAGTGATGCTGCCTCAGAAACCCAAGGGGGTTGCTATGGGTCGGGTCCGACTTGATGGCACATAACAACAACAACATGGTATTTCTATATTATGGCATCATTAGGTAAAAAAGAGAGTGACTCTATTTTTAACCTTCTTGTGGCCTGAGAAGACATGCATTTAACTATATACAACAAATTGTAGCTGGTATCCATATGGCAATGTAGTAGACTACATAGCTATTTCACGTAGAAGCTTTTTTTTTTTTTTTTTTAATTTGTATTGTGTTTTGGATGAAAGTTTACAGAGAAAATTCACTTTCCATACAGCAGCACACCATACACTTTGTCTCATGACACTGACTATAATTTACCACAATGCAATAGCTCCCCTTCTACTTCCTCCCCATAGTTATCTCCTCCCTGTGTCCTTCCCTCCCATGCACTCTTGCCCCCTGAGCTATCTCCCTGTGCATACACAGCCCTTCTATTCTCCTGTGATTGTTCTCTTCAAGGAGTGTATCTACCTAATGTAAATGTTCAGCTCATATGCCTGTCTCTTGTTTGGCTGGAAGCCACAGGAGTGAGCTCAATTCTAGACCTGAAGGGCAGCTAGGAGCCATAGTCTCAGTGGTTCCATCAGGCTCTATCAGACCAACAAAACTGGTCCTTTTTTTTTTTTTTTTTTGCTTTTGAGTTTTGTTCACATTGTTCTCCCACTCTATCCAGGAATCCAGAATCTCCTACATACATCTTCCCTCAAGTAGATCACCATGTAGTTCTTCTGGTCTCATAGTCATATAGGCTGAGGGTCACATGGTGTACCAGTTGCTTGGACTAATTGTTTCCATGTGTCTTTCGTTTTCTTCATTCTTATTTGCTCTGGATGAGGAAAGATCCATTGTTGCTTCTAGGTGGCTGTTTGCAAGCTTTTAAGATCTTAGTCACTACTCACCAAAGTAGGATGTGGAACAATGTTTTTGTGTAGTATGTTATGCCAAATGAAGTTGATGTTCCCTGCAACCATGGTGGCGAGCCCACAGGTCCAACTATTCACTCCCTCTTGGTGGTTGGCTGTGGCCAAGAAGTGACTAAAATCTTGCCCCTTGTCAGCTCTATTTTATACCTGAAAATTCTTACAGAACATACCAATACACTTGTAGAAACATTGTCTGCCTACCCTATACATGGTCTTGAACACACTTCCCCCCTGCAAGGAAATACTTAATAGTTCAGCCTGTCCATCCATCTATCCACCCATATATCAATGTTTGCCTTCACTGACAATGCAGTACTGTATATGCAAAAGGGTTCATCTTTTTGTCTGTACCTCCCACGCACCTCTTTATGTCTTCCTCTTCTTCAATGCCACCGTGTTGATTACTCACCTTTGGTATATTGCCCTTCTCTTCACCCAAATCAATACTTGTCACTACCTATCTAACAGTATTCCCTTCACTCCCCTCCCCTCCCCTCCCCTCCCACCCCTGGTAACCACCAAAGAAAATGTCCTTCACGTAGAAGCATTTTTAATTTACCTTTATATTCTGAAGAACTAGTACAAGCCCTGACATTTAGTATTGTGAGGCCTGAGTCCTAAGGAATGTGAGGCCTGAGTCCTAATGCCCTCCAGGTAATTCTTTAACCAGGAGTCTCTAGTGCTGGGGATTCCAGCACATCCCCCACACCTCAGAGCTTTACCTGGCTCCAGCACGTCCCCCACGCCTCAGGGCTTTATCTCCCCTCCAGGTAGTTATTCTCTAACCAGAAGTCTTTAATGCCGGGAATTCCAGCATGTCCCCCACACCTCAGAGCTTTACCTTAAACCCCCTCCCCTCCTTTTCTACCCCCTAGCCACAACCAATCATTTGTACCCCTTTGCCTTGGTGTTACTCCACTCTATATTGTTCCTATAAAAATGTAATAGTAGGAGAGCATGGGGTCTTTTGCCCAAACCACTGTGTTGTTGTAAGCGGAGACCCTAGCTTGAGCTAGCTAATAAACTTTCCTTTTGCTTTTGCATTATCGTGTCAGTGGTAGCTTCCTCGCGCGGACACTCCTTTCAAGACCTGAGTCCAACGTTTGGTGCGTTGGCCAGGAAAGGAAAGTTCGGAACGGGTGAAGTTGCCTGCGATAGAGGAAAGTTTAGGGGCCAGCAAGACCAGAATACGTCCTTTGTGTAAGGATACTGGTCCATCAGGAAAGGTTGGGAAGTTCAGGAGCCGGCAGGACCAGAATACGTCCTTTCCGTAAGGATACTGGCCCATCAGGAAAGGTTGGAAAACCATCGGATGCGCCGGAGGGGTTGGGGAAGGAGACCTTCCCCAACTAACAGGCAGGCTGTGGGCACTTTTTGGTAAGAGTAGCCCCCTTCAGGGGAGGGGCAGAGGTACCTCCAATCTGCAGTACTGGAACGAGAGCTCTTCTGGGTGTCGGATATTTGTGTTGTCTGCTTTGGTGTCTCTTGTTGTGTGGCCTCTTGTCTTTTATTTGTTCTGTGTTTTCTCAAAAGAGGTTGAAATGGGACAGGGACAGACTACCCCTCTGTCCCTGATAGTTGAACATTTTTCAGAGTTTAAGACCAGAGGGTCTAATTTGTCTGTGATAGTTAAGAAAAATAAACTAATAACTTTTTGCTCTTTAGAATGGCCCTCTTTTAAGGTAGGATTGCCTCTGGAAGGCTCATTGGATGGAAAGGTGATTGCAGCTGTATTCAACCGAGTCCAAGTGCCAGGCCCCAGTGGGCACCCGGACCAATTTCCTTACATTTTAGTGTGGCAGGATATGGTGTCTAACCCTCCCCCATGGCTAAAACCTTTTCTTCCGAATCTCTCTATTAAGGTATTAACATCCTCACTTGGGACTAGTGAAAAGGAGAAACTAAGATGACCTGAGTCCCGAGCAGCTGTTCCGCCAGTTTTGTCTGATTCCCAACTCACCCCGATCTGATAGATCTAGAAAGTGGCATATATCCACCTCCTTATGCCCCTACACCACCTTCCCACCCTCTCCAGGCTCCACAAGTATTGGGAGGAAGTGGAGCAAATGCCCCAAGTGTGCCACCCACCATTATGGGCCCAGCCTCTGGTCTCCACCCACACAACAGGGGCTCCCCGGAGGCTGAAGCCCCCTCGTCCACTGTTCAGGTGCTGCCCATCAGAGCGATAGGCCCGCTTCATGAGGATGGAAGCAGAACCTGGCAGTACTGGCCGTTTTCAACATCAGACCTGTATAACTGGAAGGCGCAGAACACCCCCTTTTCTGAAAACCCTCAAAGCTTAATTAATTTGTTAGATTCTATATTGTTTACTCATAACCCCACTTGGGATGATTGTCAGCAGCTATTACAGGTTTTGTTCGCCGCTGAAGAGAAAGAGAGAATCTTGAAGGAGGCCAGGAAAAATGTGCCCGGGGACAGTGAACAGCCGACAACGCTTCAGAATTTTATTGATGCTGGGTTCCCGTTATCTCGTCATGATTGGGATTTTGAGCTACAGAAGGTAGGGAGAGTCTCCAAAAGTACTGCCAGATTTTAATGGCCTGTCTCCGAGCAGCGGCAAGGAAGCTGACTAATTTGGCCAAGGTAAACTCAGTCAGGCAGGGGCCGACAGAGAGCCCTACAGCATATCTAGAGGGGTTAATGGAAGCGTTTAGACTGTATACCCCTATGGACCCGCAAGCCGATGAGAGTAGAGCAGCAGTGGTCCTATCCTTTGTAAACCAAGTGGCCCCTGATATCAGAAGAAAGCTTCAGAAGATAGATAGATTAGGTGAGCAGACCCTACAGGACTTAATGAAAGTAGCAGAAAAGGTGTATAATACCAGAGAAACCCCAGAAGAAAGGGAGGAAATAATACAGAGGGAGGAACGAGAATTCCAAGCTAAAGAGAATAAACAAAATCAGGAGTTAGCAAAGATTTTCTTTTCTGGAGCTCGGGGAGACATAGGGAGAGGGAGAGGAAGGAGACCAGACCAACATGACAGGCCCCGCCAAGACCCACCCCTGGCCCCAAACCAATGCACATTTTGCAAAGGGATGGAACACTGGAAGAATGAGTGCCCAAAGAAAGAGAACAAAAAATATGAAAAGCCTGCCCCTGTTAGAATGTTGGTGACAGGCAAGGACAGCGACTAGGGGAGATGGGACTCAGAACCCCTCCCTGAGTCTTGGTTAACCTTGAAGGTGGAAGGGAAGCCAGTAGAGCTCCTGGTAGATACAGGGGCTCAGTACTCCGTCCTCAGTAAGAAAGAGGGAAAGATTTCTTCAAAAACTAGCCTGGTCCAGGGAGCAACAGGAGCAAAGTGGTATCATTGGACAATGCAGCGGCAAGTGAACCTGGGAACTAAACAGGTGTCCCATTCATTCTTAATTGTACCTGACTGTCCTGCACCACTGTTAGGAAGAGACTTATTGTCCAAAACTCAAGCACATATATTCTTCCATAAAAACGGTGTCCAGGTTACCGATGGGGAAGGCTCTCCTCTGCAGGTGTTAACAATTACCTTACACGATGAATATCATTGTATGAAGGTGTAGAAGACCAATGTACAGGCTTAACGGATATGGCTCCATGACTGGAGGAGTTTCCCCAAGCCTGGGCAGAGACTGGAGGAATTGGACTGGCAAAACACCGACTGCCCATCATTGTGGACTTAAAACCCTCTGCCATACCAGTAAGAGTCCAACAGTATCCCATGCCCAGGGAAGCCCGGGAAAGCATACAACCCCATATCCAGCGGCTGTTACGGGAAGGGGTACTAAAGAGGTGCCGGTATGCATGGAATACACCTCTCCTACTGGTAAAGAAACCAAGGGGAAAATACCGACCAGTGCAGGACCTGAGAAAGGTAAATCGCCGGGTTGAAGACATATATCCCACAGTCCCTAACCCTTACACGCTACTCAGCAATCTTCCTCCAGAGATACAGATAAGTTGACCCATGGACAAACTTTGAAAATAACCACTCCCCATGCCATTGAAGGAGTGCTCAAACAGCCTCAGGGGAAATAGATAACCAATGCCAGATTAACTCACTACACTCCAAGGGTACAATTCTTAGCCCCAACAGTTTTAAACCCCGCCACCCTGCTACCTACCCTGACATAAATAAACCTCTACACAACTGCTCAGAAACACTCACAGAGGTAAATATGGTCAGAAAGGACTTGCAAGACTGCCTGTCGGAGAACAGTGACCTCATCTGGTTCATGGATGGAAGCAGTTTCGTACAGGATGAACTAAGGTATGCGGGGGCTGCGGTGGTAGACAACCGGGAAAAAATTATTTGGGCCGATGCTTTACCACCAGGAACTTCTGCTCAGAAATCTGAACTTATCACCCTGGTGGAAGCATTGGAAAGGGCGGAGGGGAAGAGGCTAACGGTGTATACTGACAGCCGGTACACGTATGCGGCTTTTCATATACATGGAGCCATCTACCGGGAGCGTGGGTTCAGAACCACAGAAGGAAGAGAAATAAAGAACCAGACAGAAATCCTCCGCTTACTGTCAGCTGTGACCCGGCCGCGAATGGTAGCGGTGGTTCACATTCCAGGACATCAGAAGGGACACTCCCCTGAAGCAAGAGGCAACTGAGCAGCAGACCAGACGGCTAAGAGAGCTGCCCTCCAAGCCGTAAGAACTTTAGTAACTGACTTACCCTGCCCGCAACTGGAACCCCTGCCCCCTACTCCCAACTACTCTGAACAAGACATACAGTGGGCTGAAAAATCACCACAGATAGAAAAAGATCAGAATGGATGGTATATGGACTTAGAGAAAAAACTGATTCTCCCAGAAGAATTGGGGTGGCATCTTCTCACACACCTCCGCCAAGTGACTCACTTAGGGGAACGGAAAATGTTGGAGTTACTGGACAAAGGACAGGTCCGTTTACACCATCAGAAGCAAGCGGCTCAGTGTGTGATAGACCGGTGGCGGGCCTGTCAGGTCATGAAAATAGAGAAAAGGAAGAACACACATGCAGGTACTAGGGTAAGAGGCAGGGAGCCAGGCCATCATTGGGAAATAGATTTCACTGAAGTTAAACCAGGTAAATATGGATATAAATATCTCTTAGTGTTAGTGGATACTTTCTCAGGATGGGTGGAAGCTTACCCTACTAAAGGGGAAACGGCAGTAATAATAGCCAAGAAAATCTTAGAAGAGATAGTACCCAGATATGGAATGCCTAGAACGTTAGGATCAGACAATGGACCAGCTTTTGTAAGTAAAGTTATCCAGAGCTTAGCCTCGACTCTGGGGGTAAGTTGGAAACTACATTGTGAATATAACCCTCAGAGTTCGGGGCAGGTAGAAAGAATGAACAGAACCCTAAAGGAGATCCTATCTAAATTGGCAATAGAAACTGGTGGAGACTGGGTGACCCTCCTTCCCTTCACGCTCTACCAGGCTAGGAATACCCCATACATGCTGAATCTGACCCCATTTGAAATAATGTATTGGACGCCTCCCCCTATTATTTCCAACCTGGAAAAATGTCCTGATGAGTTGTCAAAAGATTTAATCTTGGGGATGAAAACTCTCCAAATAATTCAGAAGGAATTATGGCCCAAACTCCGAGCCATATATGAAGGTCCTCTTAGTGAACAGGGAATTGACCATGGAGTTGAACCGGGTGACTGGGTGTGGATAAAGAGGCACCAGCAAAAAACACTGGAGCCTAGATGGAGGGAACTTTATGTTGTTGTTCTTGTAACCCCTACTGCCCTAAAGGTAGACGGCATCAGCACCTGGATACATCTCATGTCAGGAAAGCTAACTCGCCAGAACAGCAATCAGCACGAACACACTGGAGGGCGCATTCAGATCCTGAGAACCCCATGAAAATCAGATTAACTCAACATGATGGGAACTAAGACCTTTATCTTCGCTTTGAGCCTCTACTGCCTCGTGACCAGCACAACTGTTCATCAACCTTCCAAGGTTACTTAGCAAATTAGCAAAGGAATAACCCAGGAAACCTTAAACTCTACCACCCATACCACCACCACCCCCCTTAATGTATGGTGCCCTGATTTATTTTTCTTGCTCGCGACACTTACTGACTGTTCCTGGGATAAAGGTTTTATCCATAAAATGGGGTTTTTTTGCATGCCCTGGGTACAAAAAAAGAAAAAATGTTTGGCAGTGTGGGGGGCCCCTTTGGTATTACTGCAAAAGTTGGAGTTGCATGACTTCAAATGATGGGGAATGGAAGTGGCATGTAGAAGCCCAGGACTATGTAACATTCTCCTTTGCCAAGCCCAGACATACCTCTACATTAGGAAAATGTAAGGAATGTGACTGGATAAAAGTCTCGTTCACTGAACAAGGAGAAAAAAGAATTAGCCAAGTGGAAGTCAGGGCTCAGTTGGGGCATTCAGGTTTATTCATTCCCTTACCCATCTGGGGTGATAACCATTTTACAGGAAGTAGAGCCCATAGATGCTGGGTTGGTAGGTCCAAATGAAGTGTTAAAACCCCCAGGAAAAGGAACCCTACCCCCTACAAGAAAGATGTTGAAAGAATAGAGCACTGTAACCCCTGATATTACAGTAAGTGTCCCCCATACAACTCCAAGGGTCCAAGCCAATCCTCATGACAAAGACCCTCTTTGGAATTTAATGCTAGCAGCCTCCCAAACACTTAACCGTACTAGTCCTAACCTGACTCAAGCCTGTTGGCTTTGTTAAAATGTAAATCCTCCATTTTATGAAGCAATAAGCATTAATACCTCTTTCAGCTATTCTCATGACCTGAACCCAAAGAATTACTCCTAGAAAGACCGTAAGGTAGGAGTTACCATGCAACGTACAACAGGAAAGGGCTTATGCGTGGGGAAACCCCCAATGCTCAAGAATGTTGCGTCTCATATACAGAAATAAACTCGTCCTTAAACTGGATCATTCCCAGGGAAAGGGGGTTGGTGGCTTTGCTCAAGAGCTGGACTTTTACCCTGTTTAAACTTGAAAGTACTTAATCAGTCCTCAGATTATTGTGTACTAGTAACTGTTCTACGCCGAATTCTTTACCACCCAGAGGAAGAGATGTATGTACACTGCGGCGGGACTAATAGAGTAAAAAGAGAACCACTCACTGAAGCCTTTACTTTAGCCACTCCATTTAGCTTAGCAGAGACCGGTATAGGAATAACTTCATTAACGTTGCAGAATCGGCAGGGGTTAGATCTTTTGTTTCTCCAACAAGGGGGATTGTGTGCATCTCTAGGGGAAGAGTGTTGTTTTTATGCCAATCATATGGGAGTAGTTCGGAAATCTATGGCCAGGGTACAAGAAGTACTTGCCCTAAGAAAAAAGGAGCATGAAACTCAGGAAGGATTGTTCAAATCTTGGTTTAATAACTCCCCGTGGTTGACTACTTTGATATCTACTCTCTTAGGACCCTTCATAATCCTTATAATTCTATTAACTTTTGGCCCCTGCATTATAAATAAGCTTATATCATTTGTGAAAGATTTAGTTAATACTGTACAACTCATGGTCCTGAGACAACAATATCAGTCCCTATCTCCTGTAACATGGGATGAAGATTCCTCATATGAGTAACAAGAAAAAGGGGGGAATGTGAGGCCTGAGTCCTAAGGAATGTGAGGCCTGAGTCCTAATGCCCTCCAGGTAATTCTTTATCCAGGAGTCTCTAGTGCTGGGGATTCCAGCACATCCCCCACACCTCACAGCTTTACCTGGTTCCTGGACGTCCCCCATGCCTCAGGGCTTTACCTGGCTCCAGCACATCCCCCATGCCTCAGAGCTTTACCTTAAACCCCCCCCCTTCTTTTCTACCCCCTAGCCACAACCAATCATTTGTACCCCTTTGCCTTGGTGTTACTCCAGCCTATATTGTTCTTATAAAAATGTAATAGTAGGAGAGCACGGGGTCTTTTGCCCAAACTGCTGCTTCATGGTCCTGCTAGCTCGAGCTAGCTAATAAACTTTCCTTTTGCTTTTGCATTATCGTGTTAGTGGTAGCTTCCTCGTGCCGACACTCCTTTCAAGACCTGAGTCCAACAGTATGTGCCTAATAAATTGGTGGTAAGCTTAGAGGCACATGATGATCAGAGCCCACCTGTCTCTCCCGAGAGCTTCTCATTTTCCCTGTAATCAGAGGTGAGGAACTCCTTGGAGTTGGATAAGCACGGTCCAGCATGTACACTTAAAATCTTACTCATTCTCATTTTTGCAAAGAAGGTTTCTCCATTTTTCCTTTCACAGCTAAGCTGACATGGAGCTTGATAATGAGCTTGGGAAGAATGAAGGACAGCTGTTGTTTCCAAGAGTTTTGAATCCTTTTTTATACAGACCAAGGAGATAGGGAGAAAGGAGATGATTGGAGCCAAGTGTTAACAGAGAAAGATGCTAGCAGCCTTGTGTCTGCCTCAGATCCACTGGCTTCCTTTGAGCCTGGAGTCTATGGGACAGTTTCCACAGCCTCAATTCCCAAGGGACACATAAACTTTTCCCAGTTAAAGTTGCTGTCTTGACCTGCTGCTAGGATTGGACTCATCTCTTCTTTGTCTGAGACTTGTCCTGGGGGCTTGTTCCAGGGAATGACATCCCAAAATATGAAATAAAAAACCATTATCAGCTTCCCTGTGAGGATGCTGACTCTTCTTCCTCGGTTTTCATATAAGTGGAAAAGTTAAGCCTTGTAGTTGGGAGGTATATATGGCAGAAGAAAGAGAGGATCTAGGAATTCCTGGAAGGGAAGCAAACTCCAAACCAGACAGAATGAGTTTAAGTGCGGACTCCACAACTTCCCACATGTGTAACCTTGGGAAGATTACTAAACTCTCAAAGATTCTGTTTCCAACTCTGTAAAATGGAGATGTTAGTACCTGTTGCATAGATTATATGTTCCCGGGTGGTGTAAACAGTTTGCACTTAACTACTAACCTAAATATTGGCTGTATGAACCCACCCAGAGGTATGTGGAAAGAAAGACCTATTGCTCTTCTTCTGTAAAATTCACAGCCAATAAAACCCTATGGAGTATAGTTTACTCAGTAAAATATGGTGTCTACATGACTTGGGATTAATATTTGACAGCAAACAAATTTGGTATGGTTTGGTGTTTTCATAGGATTATTCTCTGGAAGGGAGCTCTGGTGGCATAGTGCCTAAGGCATGTGACTGTTAACCAGAAGGCTGGTGGTTCAAACCCACCAGCCACTCTTCTGAAGGAAGACTGGGCAATCTACTTCTGTAGAGATAGCGCCTCAGAAACCCAAGGAGGGGTCTCTATGAGTCAGAACTGATCAGACGGCAGTGAGTGAGGATGATATTCATCACAGCACTATTCACAATAGTACGAAGGTAGAAATAACCTAAATGCTCATCAACAGATGAATGGACAAATAAACTATGGTACATACATACACACAATGGAATACTATGCAATGTTAAAGAATAGTGATGAATCTTGAAATACCTCATAACATGGATGAACCTGGAAGACATTACATTGAGTGAAATTAAGTCAATCATGCAAGGTCAAATATTGTATGAGAACACTATTATAAAAGTCAGGAAAAGATTTTCACACAGAAAGAAAAATTTCTTGTTGACTAACAGGGATGGTGGAAGAATGGAGAGTAATTCCCTCACTAAATGGTAGACAAATTAATTTGGGTGAAGGGGATGACAGTATACAATAAACAGGAAGTCAGCACAAAATAATCAAGGCAAAGGAATACATTGGGAGGAGCACAAGAGTTAAAGGCAACAGTGGTAAATACTATTACATAGACAATCCTGCAGTAAGAGTAATCATAATAATCTATGAGTGGATACATAGGAGACACACAAGCTGAATAGGTGTGGGAAGGCAAATGGGACCACAACTATGATTATATATAGGTTTTCCAGAGGATATTTCTACATATATATACATAATTTATTATTTTTTATTGTGAATTTGGTGAAAATTTGCAGAGCAAATACACTTTCCATGCAGCAGTTCACATACACTTTGTCTCATGACATTGACCACAATTTATCACAATGCAACATCTTCCCTCATACTTCCTCCCAATAGTTACCACTTCCCTGTATCCATCCCTCCATGCACTCTTGCCTCTGAGCTGTCTCCCTGTGCATAAGCAGCCCTTCTTTCTCCCATGCTTGTCCTCTCCAAAGAGTGTAACTACCTCAGGTAAATGTTCAACTCATATGCCTGTCTATTTTTTGGCTGGAAGACACAGGCATGGGTTCAATTCCAGACAGAAAGGGCAGCTAGGGGCCATAGTCTCAGTGCTTCCACCAGGCTCTATTGGGCCAGCAAACCTGGTCCCCAACCTTTTTTTTTTTTCAAATGATTTTGAGTTTTATTCCACTTTGTTGTCCCTGTCTATCCAGGATCTCCTACATGGATCCTCTTCCAAGTAGATGACAGTGGTAGCCAGGCACCATCTAGTTCTTCTGGTCTCATAGTCCTATAGGCTGCAGATGAGATGGTGTACCAGTTGCTAAGACTAATTGTTTCCATGAATTTTTGGTTTTCTTCATTCTTCTTGGCTCTGTATGAGGAGAGACCCATTGTTGCCTATTGATGGCAGCTTGCAAGCTTTTAAGTTGCCAGTCGCTACTCGCCACAGTAGAAGGTGGAATAATGTTTTGTGTAGTATGTTATGCCAATTGAGCTTGATGTTCTCTGAGACTATGGTCCCGAGCCCACAGGTTCAACTACTCAGTCCTTCTGAGTAGCTGGCTGTGACCAAGCAGTGACCACAACCTTGTCCCTTGTCAGCTCCACTATACACCTGGGAATTCAGATCATACACATAAAGTTATAGGGTCTTTTTCTGCCAACCCTATACATGTTCTTGAGTATGCTCCCAACTTCATAGACATACCTAATAGTTCAGCCTGTCCACCCATCAATCCACCCATATACCCATGTTTGCCATCACTGACAATGCCATACTATATGCGCAAAAGTGTTCATCTTTGTTGTCTGTACTCCCCATGTACCTCTCTGTGTCTTTCTCTTCCTCAATGCCACTATATTGATAACTCACATTTGGTACATTGCCCTTCTCCTCACCCAAATCAATACTTATCTCTGTCTATCTAACAGTGTTCTCTACCCTCCTCTCCCATCCCTGGTAACCAGCAAAGAAAATGTCCTTCCATAGATAAACATTTCCTTGGACTTTTACAATAATGGACTAATACAATATTTGTCCTTTTGTGTTTGACTTATTTCACTCAGCATAATGTCCTCCAGGTTCTTCCATGTTATGCAGATTCTACATTATTCTTTAGGGTTGCAGAGTATTCCATAGTGTGTATGTACCATACTTTGGATATCCATATCTCAGTTGATGGGCACTTAGGTTGTTTCCATCTTTCGGCTCTTGTAAATAGTGCTGTGATGAACATGGGTGTGCAAGTGTCTGTTCTTGTCATGGTTCTCAGTCCTTTAGGATATATACCTAGTAATGGAATAGCTGTGTCAAATGGTATTTCTATGTCCAACTTTTGAAGGAATCGCCATACTGCTTTCTAAATGGTTGTACCATTTTACTGTCACACCAGAGTGTATGAGAGTCCCAATCTCTCCACATCCTCACCAGCATTTGTTATTTTCTGTCTTGTTGAACTTTGCTACTAGTGCTGGAGGAAGATGATACCTGATTGTTGTTTTGATTTGCATCTCTCTAATAGCTAATGATCATGAGCATTTCTTCATATGTTTGTTGGCCGCTTGAATATCATCTTTGGTGAAGTGTCTATTCATGTCTTCTGTCCATTTTTTAATTGGATTGTTTCTTTTTTTTATTGAGGTGTTGGAGTCTCCTATAAATTCTAAAGATTAGATCCTTGTCAGATATGGCATTACCAAATATTTTTCCCAATCTGTAGGTTCTCTTTTGACTCTTTTGGAGAAGTCTTTGGAAGCACATAAAAATTTAATTTTTAGAAGGTCCCAATCATCTGGTACTTCTTCTGATGTTTGTGCATTTTGAGTTATGCTTCATAATCTGTTTATGCTATATATTGTTGTTGTTGTTGTTGTTGTCGTTGTTATGTGCCGTTGAGTCGGCCCCGACTCACAGAGACCCCTCTTTGGGTTTCTGAGGCAGTATCACTATGGAAGTAGGATTGCCCAACCTTCCTTCTGAGGAGTGGCTGGTGGGTTTGAACCACCAGCCATCTGGTTAGCAGTCAAGTGTGAAGCACAACACTATAGAGTTCTTCAAGGAAAAACTAGGGGCTAATTTAGGGGTCCTAATATTTCTTTCCTTGAAGAACTCTATAGTGTTGTGCTTCACATTTAAGTCTTTGATCCATCTGGGGTTCGTTTTTTTGTATGGCGTGAGGTACAAGTCTTGCTTCATTCTTCTGCAAATGGATCTTCAGTTTTGCCAGCACCATTTATTAAACAAACATTCTCTTCCCCATTTAATGTATTTTGGCCCTTTGTCAAAGATCAGCTGACCATAGGTCGATGGATCTATTTCTGGATTCTCGATTCTATTCCATTACTCTATGTATCTGTCATTAAACCAATACCAGGCAGTTTTGACTACTGTGGCTGTATAGTTAGGTTTTGAGATCTGGCAGTGTGAGACCTCCTACTTTGTTCTTCTTCCTCAATTGTGCTTTGCTTATCTGAGGTCTCTTTCCTTTCCATATAAAGTTAGTGATTGTTTTTTCCATATCCCTAAAGAATGTTGATGGGATCTGGATTTGGATTGCATTGAATGTATAGATTGCTTTGGGTAGAATTCACATTTTCACAGTGTTCAATCTTCCTATCCACGAGCATGGGATATTCTTCTATTTATGTAGATCTATTATGGTTTTTTGAAGTAGTTTTTTTTTATAGTTTTCTTTGTACAGGTCTTTTGTGTCCCTGGTAAGATTTATTCTCATTTTTTTTTTTTTTTTTTGGTAGCTATTGTAAACCATATCGATTTCCTTATTCTTTCTTCAGCAATCTCTTTGCTGGTGTAGAGGAATCCAACTGAATTTTGGATGTTGATCTTATATCCTGCCACAATGCTAAATTTCTCAATTAGTCCCAGTAGATTTTTGACTGAGTCTCTTGGGTTTTCTAAGTATAGGATCGTATTGTCAGCATATAGGGATAGTTTGACTTCTTCCTTACCAATTTGGATGCCTTTGATTTCCCTTTCTTGCATTATGGCCCTGGCTAGGACTTCCAGTACAATGTTAAATATAGGTGGTGATAGTGGGCATCCTTGTCTGGTTCCTGTTTTCAAGAGGAATGGTTTCAGTCTTTCTCCATTGAGAATAATGTTGGCTGTTTGTTTTGCATAGATGCCCTTTATTATATGGAGGAATGTCCCTTCTATTCCTATTTGCTGAGAGTTTTGATCAGGAATGGGTGTTGGATTTTATCAAATGCCTTTTCTGCATCAATTGATATGAT
>NW_006922254.1:534632-558599 GCF_000298275.1 Orycteropus afer afer | reverse complement strand
TATCTTGCTTCTTTCTGTGGACTGTGATGGTCTGTTTTCTCCAAGACATTGTGATGTTGTATTAAGATTTCTGTTAACTGTTTGTGAAGAGCAGCCAAGGGTGATTCAGGCTTTTCTTGGTGGCTTTTTATCAGTGGCCTGTTGGTGGAGAAGGAGGTGGTGGCTCTTGCTCAGTAAGTGAAGTTGCAGGAGTTGTGAGAGTAGTTGTATCTTATGGGGACTGTTGCTGTCTCCCACTCAGTTAGACAAAAATTACAATTGAATAATTATCAAAAAAAACTAAAAGCACATGGACTAAAAATACACCATGTAATGACAGAGGAACAGCATCCCAAAAAGAAGAAAAGACAAGAAAATCTACAATATCTGGGGATAGGGCAATGAGAGAAAAAAGGTAGAAAAGGAGAATAATGAAGAAAAAAAAAATAGGAAAAATGAAAAAAAAAAAATCACAAAACAAAGAACGGGGTTCACCATGAGGAAAAAAAGGGGGGGAGAATTTTAGCTTAAAAAGAAAAAAAAAAAAGTTTGTTTGTTTTGTTTTTAACCAGGAAAAGGGAAAAGAAAAAAAAGGGGGGGCATAAACTAGGACCTGGGAGGGGAAGAATACTAAAAAGGACAAAAGTATTAATAATAATAGTAGTTTAAAAACAGACAAATACAAGGAAACTAAACAACAGAAAAAAGAAAGAGAAAAATAAAATAAATAAAAAGACAAAAATTGATGGAGGACAGGACACGGCACCTAGGCTCCATCCGAGCACACAGACTGGGATGGAGTTCCTGTGGGCCCAGAAGGTGGGTGGGAGTGGGGGGTGGCCGCACCTCCATTCACCAAGCAGTTTTGGTGTATAAGAGTAACAAGAAGAATGTCACACCTTTTCAGTCATGCAGGTCCGGAGTGTCCTTGGTGTTACTGGAAAATAGAACCTCTTCTTAAGCCCCTGGAATCTCGGAGAGCACTGTCTCTTTAAATATCCAAAATGGTAAAGCCACTTGTAAACATTCAAAATGGTAGCACCCTCCAGACAGGCAAAAGATCACAGCTCAGCCCGTCTTCCTCTTCACCACTGTTTCTCCTTTTATTCCACAGCCACCAGAGCAGTCCTCTTTGCAGTCCCTGGCTAACAGGGCTGATTTTTAAGTTAATTCTTAGGTCCTACCACCATTCACAATCTCCAAGCTGTCTGTGCTGTCAGGATCGCTCAGGAACGCTGCTAGACCACAGCTCCATTTGTCTCCTTTTTTGGTATTTTCATGCAAATTTTTCTGCTAGTTGGGGTTTAGTCTACTTCTATATCCTTCCTTTCAAGGCTCAGAGGTCCAGCATTATCTTCTATGTCTGTGTTAATTGGTTCTCTTTTTCTTTGTTGAAGAAGGTCTGTGCAGACTTTCTGCCTATTCTGCCACCTTGAAAAAACTACATATATATTTGCATTCTGAAATATATCCATGAATATAGCAGACCGTATAGGGGCAAAGGTATGAAAATTTCTTAGTCATATATAAACACTTTGAGGAGGCTTAGGACCAGGGAAATTAAGGTAAACTAACACAACACAGCCCACAAGAAAAAAAAAAAAATGTTCTACATCCTACTTTGGTGAGTAGTAACTGGGAACTTAAAACCTTGTGAGCAGCCTACTAAGAAGCAAATGTTCTCTCCACATCCAGAGCAAAGAAGAGTGAAGAAAATCAAGGAGCCATAGAAACAGTTGGTCAAAGGAAACCACATGAACCACAGTCTACACTATCCTGAGACAAGAAGAACTAAATGATGTATGATTACCACTACCAACTACTCTGAAAGGGATCACATTAGTAGGCCCTGGATAGAGTGGGAGAAAGATATGGAACAAAACTCAAAATCATAGAAATGATCGGCTCAATGGTCAGATAGAGACTGATGCCATTCCCAATATTATGGCTTTTAGTCACTCTTCCAGTCTAGAACTGAACTCACCCATGGTTCATTTTTCACCCAAGCAATAGACAGGTCTGGGGCTCTGGTGGCATAGTGCCTAAGGCATTTGACTACTAACCAGAAGGCTGGTGGTTCAACCCCACCAGCCACTCCTCAGTGGGAAGTTTGGGCAATCTACTTCTGTAGAGATACTGTCTCAGAAACTCAAGAAGGGATCACTATGAGTAGTAATAGACTCGACAGCAGTGAGTTTGTTAGTTTGTTTTTGTGTAAAGTGAACAATAACATAGGGAGGTACACATTTGTTAGAACAATCAACCATTTGAGATCAAAAGGGCAGCATTTGCCCAAGGAAGCTAGGAAGGGGCAGAGAAGAAGGCAGCATGGAAATGAGAAACACAAGGAAAAAGAGGGATGAGTGATGCTATGTGGTGAGGATTGCAATAAATGGCATTAAACAAAATGTGTGTGAATTGTTGAATGGCAAACTTATTTGCTCTGCAAACCTTCCCTCAAATCACATAAAAATTTTTAAAAGATAAAGGAAAGCATGCAATTGTGGGAGCTGGCAGATACCAAATCCCTCAGGCCGTCTGAAGACCTCTGCTGGCTCTTGGGATTGCAGAGGCTGGAGAATACAAAATGTGCAAGTCAGGTAGCAGACCAGAAACTTCTGCAATCTTATGTCCCAAGATTGGGTGGTCAGGTAAAGAGATGAATGTAGGGCCCAGAGATAGAGAGAGAGAGCGCTCTGCCACACTGTCCTTTTATATTCTGGAGGCAGGCCATACCTCCACGAACTTCCCCCCAACTGATAGGTTGATCACATCAGATTACATCATGGAAAGTGATTACATTACATTACATCAACCAATCCAGTATCTAGCCAAACCACTGAGAACCATAGCTTAGCCAAGGTAACACATACACATCACAACCCCCACCATGTAGGAGCAACAGCCTAATAGAGATGGATGAGTCAATTAGTGATGGTAGAGTAACATGACACAGTTTTGGAAGAAGTGCTATGGGTTGACAATTTTTTTTTTTTTCTTTTTCTGCTGCATCCAGTTCCCAAATGGACTATTCACTCAACCTACGTCAACTGTGTGCATAAAATGGCACTCAACATGAGGAGTTCCAGAAATGTTGAGCTGTTGCAACTCTGGACAATCATTTCTTGTCTTGTAAATATTCTGCTCTTAGTCTTCCCTTTGTCTCTGAAATTTTCTGAAAAAAGATCTTGGTGTGATGATTGTAATATTTATTGAAAGTTTACTACATACCACACACTTTTCATGGGCTTTTCATCTCCTAGCTGTTTCCTAATCTGTGAATCATCACAACAGCGTGGTGCAGTAGGCATTAGTATCAATTTGATTCACAGATTAGGAAGCTAAAGCAGAAGGAAGATGAAAAATTGTCCAAAGTGAAACAGCTAGTTAGCAGAGCTGTGTTAGAACCCAAGCTGTCAATGTAGAGTCTGTGCCTCTAGTCACCACACTAGTCTGGAAGCAGGAATCATTGTCAGAGTGACTAGTGAGAAGTGGGCAGCCAGAGTGTTCACTTGAATTGGGAGCAGGTCTGACCTAGGCCTAATTACCCTGAGAGATGCCTCTCTCCCTTCCCTCAGTCTTCTTTACTTCAGTCATCAATCTTAGATTCAGAACCCTGTCAGATGCTTCCTGCAGGTCTAAGGACAGGGTCCTCTGAACACATTTTATCTCACATAGCAGCATCTTCAAATAATGTCATTGGCCATCTCAGCATGACCTGGCATTACTACCTGGCTTTCATCATGTTTTTCCTTCAGTCTTAGCACTGCTCAACTGGACCTTACCATCCAGAGAGCTCCCTCAGCCCTGAGAGAGGATGCTGTTTTCATAGTTCTTTTTGTTTTGATTGCCTTGATTTTATCCTCAGCATTGTCATCACTTATTAACCATCTCTCCAAATCCCCAGAGGTCCCTCTGAATTAAAGAACATTTTAAAAATCCGATTTAACCTCATTTTTAATGTTGTTGTTGCTGTTGTTGTTATGTGTGTCGAGTCGGACCTAACTCATAGCGACCCCTCCTTAGGTTTCGGTGGCGGTATCACTAGGGAAGTAGACTGCCCAACCTTCCTTCTGAGGAGTGGCTGCTGGGTTTGAACCACCAGCCTTCTGGTTAGCAGTCAAGTGCCTTAGGCACTATGCTACCAGAGCTCCTGGTACAATGTTACAATGTTATAGTTTTTTTGTGTGTGTGTTTTTAAATAGAGGAAAAAAATCATCATGATTCAGCAGATCTAACATATATTATCATTGTTATATTCCTTTTTATTTTATTAATTTTAAAAAAAAATTATTATAATTTGGGTGAAAGTTTACAGAGTAAATTCATTTTCCATACAGCAGTTCACATACACTTTGTCTCATGACATAGACTGCAATTTTTCACGATGCAACAACTCCGCCCCCACTTCCTCTCCTTAGCTCTTTCCTGTGTCCTTCTCTTCTATGCACCCCTGCCCCCCAGCTGTCTATGTGTGCATATACAGCCCTTCTATTCTCCCATGATTGATCTCTCCAAAGAGTGTATCTACCTAATGTAAATATTCAGCTCATATGTCTGTTTTTTGTTTAGGTGGAAGCCACAGGAGTAGGTTCAATTCCAGATCTGAAGGGCAGCTAGGGGCCATAATCTCAGGAGTTCCACCAAGCTCAATCAGACCAGCAAATCTGCCCCCCACCTTTTTTTAATGATTTTGAATTTTGTTCTACATTGTTTTCCCACTTTATCCTGGATCTCCTACATAGATCCACCTCCAAGTCATTGACAGTGGTAGCTGGGCATCATCTAGTTCTTCTGGTCTCAGTCATATAGACTGAGGATCACATAGTGTACCAGTTGATTGGACTAATTGTTTCCATGCAGCTTTTGTTTTCTTCATTATACTTTGGTCTGAAAGAGGAGAGAAACATTGTTGCATCTAGATGGGTACTTGCAAGCTTTTAAGATCCTAGTCTCTACTCACCAAAGGAACAATGTTTTTGTCTAGTATGTTATGCCAATTAAGCTTGATGTACCCTACAACTACAGTCCTGAGACCAAAGGTCCAATGACTCACTTCCTTCGGGTAGTTGGTTGTGGCCAAGAAGTGACTACAACATTGTTCCTTTACAAATACACTTGTAGAAACATTGTCTGCCAACTCTACAGATGGTCATGGGCACATCCCCCCCTGCATAGACATACCTAATAGTTCAGATTGTTCACCCATCTATCAAGCCATATATCAATGTTTGCCTTCATTGACAATTCACTAGTACATGTGCAAAAAGGTTCACTTTTGTTGCCTGTGCCTCCCATGCACCTCTCTATGTCTTCCTCTTCCTCAATGCCACTGTATTAATCACTCACATTTGGGATATAGCCCTTCTCTTCATCCAAATCTATACATGTCTCTATCTAACAGTGTCCCCTCTCCTACCACCACCCCCCCCCCGGTAACCAACGAAGAAAATTTCCTTCCATATATAATCCTTTCCTTGACTTTTTACAATAAGGGACTAATACAATATTAGTCATTCTGTGATTGACTCATTTCACTCAGCATAGTGTCCTCCAAGTTCATCCATGTTATGCAGTGTTTTGAAGATTCTATGTTATTCTTAAGAGTTGCATAGTATTCCATTGTGTGTATGTACTAGAGTTTGCTTATCTATTCTTCTATTGATGGACGCCTAAGTTGTTTCCATATTTTTGCTATTGTAAATAGTGCTGCAATAAACATGGGTGTGCATATATCTGTTCTTGCCCTGGCTCTCATTCCTTAGGATATATATCTAGTAATGGAATGGCTACATCAAATGGTATTTCTAATTCCAGCTTTTTAAGGAATTGCCATACTGCTTTCCACAATAGTTGTTTCATTTGACAATCCCACCAACTTTGTATGAGAGTCACATCCTTGCCAGCATTTGTTGCTTTCTGTCTTATCAAACTTTGCTACTAGTGCTGGGGCAAGATGGTATCTCATTGTTTTGATTTGCAACTCTCTAGTGGGCACTTGACTGCTAATCAGAAGGCTGGCAGTTCAAACCCACCAGCTACTCCTCGGAAGGAAGATAGGGCAATCTACTTCTGTAGTGATACTGCCTCGGAAACCCAAGGAGGGGTCGCTATGAGTCAGCTCTGACTTGGCAGCACATAACCACAACAGAACTTCCAATACAATATTGAATAGAAGTAGTGACAGAGGGTATCCTTGTCTGGTTCCTGTTCTCAAGGGGAATGATTTCAGTCTCTCTTCATTGAGAATAATAATGGTTGTTGGTTTTGCATATGTGTCCTTTAGTATGTTGAGGAATGTCCCTTCTATTCCTATTTTGCTGAGAGTTTTTATCAGGAATGTGTGTTGAATTTTATCAAATGCCTTTTCTGCATTGATTGATATGATCCTGTGTTTCTTTTCCTTTGTTTCATTTATGTGATGGATGATGTTGATTGTTTTTCTAATGCTGAACCATCCTTGCATACCTGATAAAAATCCCACTTGGTTATAATGTATTAGTTTTTTGATATGTTGCTGGAGTTGATTGGCTAGGATTTTGTTGGAGATTTTTGCAACTATATTCATGAGGGATATCGGTCTCTAGTTTTCCTCTTTAGTGATGTCTTTGCCTGGTTTTGGTATCAAGGTTATGCTTGCTTCATAAAATTAATTATGGAGGATTCTATCCTTTTGTATGTTTTGGAATAGTTTGAATAGGATTGGTGTCTGTTTTTCTCTGAATATTTGGTACAATTCTCCAGTGAAACTGTCTAGGCCAGAACTTTTTTGTTGGTAATTTTCTATGACCTGTTCAATTTCTTCTTTTGATATAGATCTGTTTAAATTTTCCACCTTAGTATATGTCAGTTTAGGTAAGTAGTGTGTTCCTAGAAATCCATTCATTTCTTCTAGATTTTCAAATTTGTTGGAGTACAATTCTTCACAGGATCCTGATATTATCCTTTTTATTATGGTTGGTTCTGTTATGATGTCACCCATTTTGTTTCTTATTTGTGTTACTTGTATTCTATCTCCCTTTTCCTTTGTTAAATTTGCCAGTGGTTTGTCAATTTTATTAATCTTTAAAAAAAAACAAACAAACTTCTAGTCTTGTTGATTCTTTCTATCATCTTTTTATTTTCTGTTTCATTTATTTCTGCTCAAATCTTTATTTATTTTTTTTTTCTGGTGACTGTAGGTGTTTTGCTGCTCTTCTTCTAATTGTTAGAACTTGTTCTGGTTACCTAGTGCCACTCTGACAGGAAAATTCCACAAATGGAATGGCTTTAACAAACAGGAGTTTATTCTTATAATTTTGGAGGCCAGAAGTCCAAGTTCCATGTGCCAGGCTCTAGGAGCTGAGTGAAAGCCCCTCAACCTTTGGCTTCAGCTCTTCCTAGGACTTGCTCCTGGCTCACAGAAGCTAGAGGCTTTTCTTCACTTGGGCAGTTGCTGGCTGCTGAGGCCAACAAGCCCAAGGTTGATGAATGAAAAGGTATAGTCCTGATGTCACCAAACAACACAACAGGCCAATAATTCAAGTACAGGAAGATTCTCAAGATCTCCAGGGCATGGCAGGCTGCTGAATAATGACTTGGCTACATGGAGGATTCAGTGTGCCAAAAATCAGAGACCATTCCCAAAGCTGCTTCTTATATACTGGAGGCAGACCACATCCCTAAAGCAACCACTCAGCTGCTCCAATAGATTCCACCATGGAGTTCATTACTAATCTCACCATGGGGAATAACTATATCCAGCTGCCCAGCCACTCAACCAGGCCCAGGCAAGTTGACATACAAACTTAACTACCACAGAGCTGTTGGGTTACTGAACTGATTTTTGGCTCGCTCTTCTTTTTAATGTGTGTGTTTATTGCTATAAATTGGCCTCTGATCACTGCTTTTGCTGTGTCTCAAAGATTTTGCTGTGTTCCATTTCCATTTCCATGTTTTGATGTTTGATTCAAGGAATTTTTTAATTTCATTTTTTATTTCTTCTATTAGCCAGTCATTCTTAAGGAAGGTGTTGTTCAGTTTCTCTGTATTTCTTCTTTTTCCATTGATCTTCCTATTGTTGATTTCTAATGTTATAGCACCATGATCTGAAAAGATGTTTTGCAGTATTTCAATGTTTTTAAATTTATTAAGGCTTGTTTTATGGCCTAACATATCATGGGGAATGCTCTATGTGCACTGGAAAAGAATGTATATTGTGCTGTTGTTGGGTGAAGTGCTCTGTAGATGTTGAGAAGGTCAAGTTGGTGGATTGTGTTGTTTAGTTCTTCTGCATCTTTGTTGAGTTTGTTTTGAGTTGTTCTTTCTGTGATTCAAAATAGTCATCTATTTGTGTTTTCGATTCTGTTAAAGTCTGATTTATGTATTTTGGGGCTCTTTCATTGGCTCCATAGATATTTATTATAGTTATATCTTCTTGTTCAATTGATCCTTTAATCATCATATTACATCCTTCCTTGTATCTTATGGTGGTTTTGGTCTTAAAGTCAATTTGATCTTTTTTGTTACCCATTGTTTGATATATCTTTTTCCAACCTTTGACTTTTAGTCTATCTTTGTCTTTGTCTCTAAGGTGTGTCTCTTGTAAACAGTATATTGATGGGTTATGTTTTCTTATTCAGTCTGCAACTCTCAATCTCTTGAGTGGTGCATTTAATATATTGGCATTCAGTATAATTATTGACAATTATGAATTCATTGCTGTCATTCTGTTATGTGTTTTTTTGTGTTGTTCTCTGTTTTCTTTGTCCCATATAATTTTCCATGTTGAGCTCATTTGGCTTATGAATCATGTTTTCATTTACTTCATTGCTATTGTTTTAGTATTTGCTAAATATTTGTGCTCATCCTCTTTTTTATTGTGATGTGAAGGTTTATCATTTTTCTCTGAGGTTTTCCTGTGATTTATCATTTTCTCCCTGAATTTAGAACAGTTCATTTTATCTTGTAATTCTCTAGACTTCCTCATCATTCAGAAGTTCTGCAACTACACTATTTTTCCCTCTTTTTGGATTGTAGTTGTCCTCATTTGCTAATTGATGTCTCTGGTTCCCTATTTACAATCTTATAAGCTTATTTTACTTTGGAGACTTCCATAAGTGTGTTGGTTTCTGGGTTATGTCATCATGTGCAATTAATGGTCAGCTGTTCTTTGCTATTATTGGTTCTCTGTTCAAAGGATTCCCTTTAGTATCTCCTGTAAGGTTGGTCTGGTTTTAACAAATTCCCTTAATTTCTGCTTATCTGAAAATCTTCTAATTTCACCATCATATTTGTAGGACAATTTTGCTAGGTATGTAATTCTTGGTTGGAAATATTTCTCTTTCAAGATTTTATATATACCATCCCATTGCCTTCTTCCTTGCATGTTCTGCCAAGGAATCAGAGCTAAGTTTTATTGGTTGCTCTTTTTTAAGTAATTTTGGTTTTTCCCATGCTGGTTTCAGGATTCTTTGTTTGTCTGGTTTTGATGAGTTTGATGATAATATGTCTTGGTGATTTTCTTTTGGGGTCTATCCAGTTTGGGGGTTGTTGGACTTCCTGAAAGGATATATTTTCATCTTTCATCATATCAGGGAATTTCTCTTCCAACATATCCTTGACAATTTTCTCAGTGTTTTTCTTTTTCTCTTCCTGTTCTGGAATTCTAATCACACGTAAGTTATTCCTTTTGATGGTATCCCACATGAACCTTAGGCTTTCTTCATTTTTGTTTCAATCTTTTTTTCTGATTGGTCCTTTCCCAAAGAAGTATTCAGATATTTTTCTCCACTCTCATTAATTCTGTCTTCTATTGATTCAATTCTACTCTTTTGCCTTTTTAGTGTGTTATCTATTTCTGAAAATTTAATATTAATCTGGATTTCTAACTGTAGATTTTACATCATTTCTAATTTTTCTTTTATTTTGACATTTTGTTCTTATATTTTCTTCTAAAATTGTTTGAGGGTTTTGTCTGTGTTTTCCTTAATTTTGTAGTGGTTTTCTTGATCTATCTCTCAATCTGTTAATGGACCTAAGTATAATTCTTTTGAATGCCTTATCATGGTGTTCCAATGATGTTTCTTCCTGAGGGATAGGTTCTGGGTCTGTATCCTGATCCCTTGTTTTTACTGCTTTATCTTGTTTCTTTGTTTGGACTGTGATGGTCTGTTGTGTCCAAGACATTGTGACTTTGTTGTATTTATATTTAATTGGTGATTTTCCATTTGAGTAATTCACCCAAGATTTTAGTTTTATTTGTTTTGGCCATATCTGAGTAATCAGGATGCTGTGTCCCTGTATTTGCTAGTTTTTAGCACTTATGCACTCACCACTTGTCTCCTGGTGGGTGTGAGAGAGAGTGAGAGTGGTTGCACAGATCTCTGTTAACTATTTGTGAAGAGCAGTTAAGGGTGAATCAGGCTTATATTGGCTGTTGTGCATTATTGGCCAGTTGGAGCAGAAGGAAATGGTGGCTCTCAGTATGTGGAGCTGTAGGACATGTGGGTGTGTTTGCATCATTAGAGCATGGTTGCTGTCTCCCATTCAGTTAGAGAAAAACAACAATTGAAAAATCATCAAAAAAGTAAAAGGAAGAGGACAAAAAACACACACCACATAAACACACAGGAACAATCACCAAAATGAAAAAAAGAAGAAGAAAGGCAATCCATGAAAGAAAATATTTAAATAAATACTTTAAAAACCCAAAAGAAATATGCATTGAAAAAGGGAAAGAAAAAAAAAAAAAAAAGAAGGAAAAAACCCTGCAATATCTGGGGATGGGTGAATAAGAGAAAAGAGGCAGAGGAGAAGAATAATGAAAAAAAATGGGAAAATGAAAAAAGAAAAACAAAGAATTGGGAGAACCCCAGGAAAGAAAAACATGGGAACCAGAAATAGGGAAGAGAGAAGAAAAAGCTGAAAACTGCAACCTGGGATGGGAAGAAGAAAGAATAATAATAAAAAAGACCAAAAAGAAGAAGAAGAAGAAGAATTTTAAAATAGACAAAAACTAACAAACTGAAAATAAAAAATAAAAAAAGGCAAAAAACAGATGAGCAGAACAGGGCACCCAGCCTCCATCAGAGCACACAGACTGAGATGGAATTTCTGCTGGCCCAGAAGGTGGGTGGGAGTGAGGGATGGCCACACCTCCATTCCCAAGAGGGTGTGGGGTATAAGAGTAACAAGGGCAATATTGCATCTTTCCAGTCCTTCATGTCAGGTATGTCCTTGTGGTCCCTGGCAAGTGGAGCCTATTCTTAGGTCCCGGGAATATGAGAGAACATTGTCACTTTAAATATCAAAAATGGTTGAACTGCTTGAAAACATTCAAAATGGCTGTACCCTCCAGACAGCCAAAAGTCCACAGCTCAACCTGTCAACCTCTTTGCTGTTTCCCTTTATTCACCCACCACCAGCACAGTCCTCTGTGCAGCCTGTGGCTAACCAGGGCTGATTTTTAGGTTAATTCTTAGGTCCTAACACCACTTGGCAATATCCAACCTGTCTGTGCTTTCAGGATCACTAACAGTCCACAGCCCTGTATTTCTCTTTTTTGGTGTTTTCATGTGGGTTGTTTTACTAGTTGGAGTTTAATCCACTTCTATATCCTTCCTTTCAAAGCTCAGTGCCCCAGAATTATCTTCTGTATCTGTATTATTTGGTTCCCCTTTTCTTCATTGAAGAAGGTCTACGTAGTTTGTCTGCCTATTCCACCATTTTACCAGTACTCTGTCCTTTTTATTTTTAAGGCAACAAGTTATTCATATAATGTTGTTGTTGTTAGAGTCCATCAAGTGACTCCAACTCATAGAGATCCTATGTACAGCAGAACAAAATGCTGCCCTGTCCTGTGGCATTCTCACAATCTTTACTATACTTGAGTCTATTCTGTGTCAATCCACTGTGTCAATCCATTTTTTTGAAGGTCTTCCCCTTTTTCACTGACATTCTACTTTACCAAGAGTGTTGGTTATGTTTGTGTGTCAACTTGGCTAGGCCTGGTTGAGTGGCTGGGCAGCTGGATGTAGTCCCCATGATGAGACTGGTAATCAACTCCATGTTGGAATCTACTGTGAGCAGCTGAATAGCTGCCTTTGAGTATGTGGTCTACTTCCCATATATAAGCATCAGTTTTGGGAATGGTCTCTAGCTTATGGCATGCTTGGACCCTGCATGTAGCCATGTCATTGTTCAGCAGCTTGCCATGCTCTGCCAACTTTGGGACTTACAATGGACTTGAATTAATGACCTGCTGTGTGGTTTAGTAACATCAGGACTGTGCCTCTTTACTTGTCAACCTTGGGCTTGGCAGCCTCAGCAGCCAGGAGCTGTCTGAGGGAAGAAAATCCTCTAGCTTCAGTGGGCCGGGAGCTGGAAGCAGAGCTAAAACCCAAGGCTGAGGGGCTTTCAGCCAACCCCTAAAACTTGGCACTTTGGACTTAAAGCCTCCAAATTGTAAGAATAAACTCCTGTTTTTTAAGGCCATCCCATTTGTGGTATATTGCCTGTCAGAGCAGCACTAGGTAACCAGAACACCAAGCATAATATCCTTCTCCAAGGAATGGTTCCTTATAACCACATGATTGAAATAAGTGAGATGGAATCTGGCCATCCTTACTTCCAAGGAGCATTCTGGATGCACTTCTTCCAGGACAGATTTGTTCATTCTTCTGGCAGTCCATGATATTTTCAGTATTCTTCACCAACACCCTAATTCAAAGGCATCAACTCTTCTTTGGTTTTCCTTATTCATTGTGCAGCTTTCACATGCATGTGAGGCAATTGAAAATATCATAGCTTGGGTTAGTCCTCAAAGTGACATCTTTGCTTCTTAACATTTTTAAATGATATTTTACAGCAATTTATCCAGTGCAATACAGTGTGTGATTTCTTGATTGTTGCTTCTGTGAGTGCTAACTGTGGATCCAAATAAAATAAAATCTTTGACAGCTACAATCTTTTCTCCATTTATCATAATGCTGTTTATTGGTCCAGTTATGAGGATTTTAATTTTTGTTATGTTGAGGTATAATCCATACTACAGACTATAGACTTTAATCTTTATCAATAAGTACTTCAAGTCATTGTCACTTTCAGCAAGCAAGGTTGTATCATTTGCACATTGCAGATTATTAACGATTCTTCCTTCAATCCTGATGCTGCATTTTTCCTCATATAATCCAGCTTCTCAGATTATTTGCTTAGCATACAAATTGACAATGTAAGGTGAAAGGATACAACTTTGATGCATACTCTTCCTAGTTTTAAATATTTCAGGTAATATCTTATCATTGACAGTGTTGTACTTTAGGATAGAACTTGAAATATTCTTTGTGATAATGAATGTGGCACCATTCCTCTTTAATGTGTCATTCCTGGCATAGTAGATTATATGATTGTCTGATTCAAAATGGTCAATACCAGTCTATTTCAGCTCACTAATGCCTAGAATGTCAATTTTTATGTGTTCCATTTCATTTTTGACAGCTTCCAACTTTCCTAGATTCATACTTTGCACATTAATGGATGTTTGCAGCTGTTTCTTCCCACTTAGAGTCAGGCCCTATCAGCAAATGGAGGTCCTGAAAACTTTCCTCCATCTACATCATTAAAGTCAACTCCACTTTGAGGAGGCAGCCCCTCTTCAGTTGTATTTCAAATGCCTTCTCACCTGAGGGTCTCATCTTCTGGCACTGTATCAGACAATGTTTCTGGACTATTCATAAAGTTTTCCAGCAATATATCAGACATACATACATATGTGTGTGTGTTTACTCATATAATACATAGTTTTATTTCAAATCAAAAGCACACATTCTGACATATTCTCCATAACCACAATTTAATGCTCTGCTTCATATTTGAGTAAATGAATATAATACAACTTAATCAACCAGAACTTATTACTGAATATTCATAGTTATTGTAATCTGGAGTGGATTGTCTACCCTCTTTACAAGAAAGGATGATCCCCTCTTTGATCACCCTGTAAGGTCATCTCCCTCATATTTTTGTTGTTTCCTTAGTCTTTATCTCTCTCCAGTAAGCTGCACTTGTTGGCAGCCGCCTCCATCTGCCCCAGTTCTAGTCTAGTTTTTTTCTTGAGTCAGTGTAGGACCAGCATGGTGTCACAGTGGAGAATTTGTGGATAATGAAAAGGGATGTTCTGGGTATTAGAAGACATGCATGTACTCACCTGGAATGATGAATTAACTATTGAAAGCATAAATTGTATTTTAATTCTCTAAGGACAATTGATGGCCTCAGGGCTAAGGCAGTCACCTGCCATACCCAAGGCTAGTGGTTCAAACCCACCAGCTGCTCCCCACCAGGTAGCCGGGCCATCTCTTTCTAGGAGCTCTGGTAGCATAGTGGCTAAAGCACTTGACTGCTAACCAGAGGGCTGGCAGTTCAAACCCACCAGCAACTCCTCAGAAGGAAGGTTGGGCAATCTACTTCCATAGTGATACTGTTTCAGAAGACCAAGGCAGGGTCACTATGAGTCAGGTCCGACTCGATGGCACGCAACAAAAAAGGACAATTGAAGCTGTCTAAGATTTCATTTTACTTAATACACAATCAACACTCATGGAAGCAGCAGTCAAGAAATCAGACATCATGTTGCACTAGGCAAATCTGCTGCAAAAGACCTCTTTAGAGTATTGAAGAGCAAAGATGTCACTGTGAAGACTAAGGTATGCCTAACCCAAACCATGTGGACAATGAATAAGGAATACCAAAGAAGAGTTGGTGCTTTTGAGTTTCAGTGTTGGCAAAGAATACTGAAAGTACCATGGATTGCCAGAAGAATGAATAAATCTGTCCTGGATGAAGCTCAGCCAGAATACTCCTTATAAGTGAGAATGGCCACACTTTATCTCACCTACTTTGGTCATGTTGTCAGATGGGACCAATCCCTGGAGAAGGATACCATGCTTGGTAAAGTGGAGGGTAACAGAAAATAGGAAAGACCCTCAATGAGATGGACTGACGTAGTGGCTGCAACCATGGGCTCAAGCATAGCAAGGATTGTGAGGATAGAACAGGACTGGGCAGTGTTTTGTTCTTTTGTACATAAGTCACTATGAGTTGGAATTGACTCAATGGCACCTAACAACAACAAGGACAATCTGATTATGAGGCTGTGGTTCCAGATCTCCCAACCTTAGATCTTCCAACTATATAACAGTCACTGCAGCTTAGAAGTTTTCTCTGGAGGACTATAGAGAGCATAATTGAGCCCAACAGTGGTGATGAGGTCCTGACATCCTCAGAGAAGCAATCATGGGTGTAAAGAAGCCCCACATGGACATGTTGCATCAGGGTATAAAGGACATTAAAGAAGCTTTGTAATCAGTGTTCACTTATAGGAAATGAAGAAACAAGTGGAGGCTTGTAAAAACTTGGTGTCGCTCAAATATTTAGTTAAGGTGTTTCAAGGATTATTTAACCACATTCAAGGTACCTTTTTAACAACCATGACATTTTAAGTCAATTTGATAACATTACCCCTCATTCTCCACATCTACACATGCCAAAATTTTAAACGTAAAAGTTTAAGGTATAAATTGTCCTCTTGCACAGGACCATAGTACTGGGGGACACCAGACTCAATTGGTATAATATAATACATAAAAATCTTGTTCCACAACCTACTTTGGTGAGTAGTGACTGGTGTTTTAAAAGCTTTCGAGCAGCCATCTAAGATGCAGCTAATGGTCACCTATTAAATTATCCTCTTGTATGCTTTATAGTAGGAATATCTTTCTAGTCATCCAAACTGGCACTTCCAGTGGAGACCAGCTATTGTGCATTTGTATGATTCATTTGCAAATAACTATCATCATTCAATTCTTAGGAATCTCTCTGCACTTTTCTCTTTTGGTTCTCTCCTCAACTCACTATTGTTTTCATACACCAAGTTGAAAGTTTCAAGAACTTTTCCACTTTAACACCTAAAAACTTGCATAGTGACACTGCCTCAGAAATCTAAGGAAGGGTCGCTACAAGTCGGATCTGACTCAATGTGTGTGTGTGTGGGGGGGGTGTGTTCAATTTAAGTAGGATGAGATAACTTGTGGTTAAGTAGTCACAAATACTAATACAAAAGAAAAGGAGAGGAGAAAAGGAAGAAGCAGAAGAGGTAAGGAATAAGTTTATTTGTAGTTTAAAACAACAGCAAGCATAAGAAAGTAAGAGTGCACATTGCTTCTGCAAATCTCTTTTCCACAGATGAATGAATCTATGTTACTACTAGGATCTATGTTAGATTCAACCAAGAAAGGCTTTTCATTTACAGAACATGAGGGGCTTTGCCATCATACTTTATGGGACTTTTCTTTGAAGCATGTTGGATGCTATCTTTTATCTGCTATCTTTTATCATGAAAACATATTCTTTAAAATAAAACTATTCTCTTAAAGGAGTGGTGAGTGATTGACTGGGGTCTCACAAACTAACTTCTCCTTATAAATACTAGATAAAGCCAAAAGAAACATTTTTGCTCCAGAAGCTGTCATTCTTTTTCCTGGCTGCTCCATCATGCCACCTTCTTACCTGTGAAATTCCCGACAGAGTGTCTGGAGTTCAGCCAGGACAAGGACACCAGTAGCCAGTCCTTTCCTCTGGATCCATTTGCCCATAGAGAGAAGCCTGTATAAGTGGTGGTAGATGAGGGTCTTTTCCAATGTTGTCCTCAATTGTTCTGGGTGTGAGCCCAGTTTCCCCTCCTCCATGAGGTCTTCCTTACCTGGCTCCCACATCAGAATTAGTTTCCCTCAAAAGCATTCCCATAGATTTTATTTTTACCTTTTTTACTGAAGCTTCCTCCATCTGGCATACCTCAGGCATCTACATGTCCTTTCCTCCACTAGATCAGATTCTTCTTGAGAGACTGGCATAGGGCTTCATGCAGAGCAGACATCTTGTACATCATTGTTGTACCAATAGACTAATCTTTAGCTTTTCCAATATCGTAGGAATTGGAACTATGAGCTAGAAAACAGTAAATTTCCTTCTAGCTACTGTGGAGTGCTCAAAACTGGGCCACTTCTCATTTCCACAGTTCTTATCCTAAGACCTAAGCTACATCCCAAGACTCACTATAGTCATACAGGGCCCTGCACTTAGAAGGGCCCTGTATTTGGTTTCATGCACACCTGTCACTCTTTAGAAAGTCAGTAATTTTGAACAGGACCTTGCACTTTCACTTTGCACAGAACCGTGCAAATTATGTAGCTGGTCCTGTTATCTGCATTTGTAAAGAACATGTATTGACTTTTCTAAGTGCACTGATTGTAGGAAAAAGTATCTTCAGCTAGGGAAACTTTAGAACAGGAGACTTTTTATTAAAAATATGATTAAATTAGTATTAAAAAAATTTGCACTATTTTTAATAGTAATAATGTAATTCCAAATAGAGGTAATTAGGGATTTTGTAATAACAGATTTAAAAGAAAGGGTTGGTAATTAGCATATCAATCACAAGGCAATCCAATACTAGTAGAGCTTTAAAATATTATCTTAAATATTTAATTTCTCCCAACCCTATTTATACCTGAAACCAAAAACCAAACCCACTGCTGTTGAGTGGGATACGACTCATAGCAACCCCTCCTTGGGTTTCCAACGCTATATCACTACGGAATTGGTATATTACCCAATCTTCCTTCTGAGGAGTGGCTGGTAGGTTTGAACTGCCAGCCTTCTGGTTAGCGGTCAAATGCCTTAGGCACCATACCACAATACTCTTAATAAAAACTCTCTATAAACAATGACTTTTTATTTACATAGCTTTGAGTTTACAGAGTTTGTTTCCTTCCATTAACTTTTTGGATTCTTACAACTTTGTGAAATATGTGTTTCCAGTACTACATTCATTTTACAAATGAATAAACTGAGGCTAAGGGCTTCTATGTGAAAATTCTGAGCATAATGAGTTGAACCCACAAAGTCAAATCCCAAATTTTGGACTCTTCATTGCACCACTCATATTCACTAATGTGTGATCCTTCAAGTATTAGTAAAGTCAATCCAGGCCCTATGTGAATTATTGTGGTAGTTAACATTATGTGTCAACTTGGCTAGGCCTGGTTGAGTGGCTGGGCAGTTGGTGGTAGTTATTCCCCATGGTGAGACTGGCAATCAACTTCATGGTGGAATCTGTCACTAGCAGTTGAGTATCTGCTTTAGTGATGTGGTCTGCTTCCTGTATATAAGGAGAAGTTTTGGGAATGGTCTGCAGCTTTTGTCATGCTTGAATCCTACATGTAGCCGAGTTGTTATTCATCAGCCTGCCATGTTGTCTGCCGATCTTGGGATTCTTCATGGATTTGAATCAATGGCCTGCCATGTGGTTTGGTAATATCAGGACTGTGCCATTTTTATTTGTCAATCTTGTGCTTGTCAGCCTCAGCAGCCAACAGCTGCCTGACCAAAGAAAGCCTCCAGCTTCATTGGGCTGGGAACAAGAGGCAGAGCTGAAGCCCAAGGTTGAGGGGATTTCATCCAGCCCCTACGGCCTGACACTTTTAAATTGTACTTCTAACCTCCAAAACTCTAATAGAATAAACTCCTATTTGTTAAAGTCACCCATTTGTGGCATTTTCTTTTCAAAGTAACCAAAACAATTATAAAATTTCAAATTATCTGTGTGAAAATTAACAGTTTCACTATAGCTAACTAGTAAGCAAAAGGGTACACTCATTTGAGAGTAATAAGTGTTAAGTACATTTTTATTTGTGGGAGAATAAAGAAAAAAAAGAAGCTAGATCTTTCTCAGTTATTCTGAATTGTGTGTCTTGATCAGTAACTTTAGAAAAATTGAGAGAGAACAAAGCACAGAAACCACTTTCAAATTATCTCAGGCTGTTTTACTTGCCCAATGACTACACACGTAAACTAGCTGCCCTTATTTATGTGATAACCAGACAGATGAACAAAAGAAGGCTTTGAAAAATGCTTGGGAAGAACAAAGGGAAATTACAAGATGTATTGTTCCCACTCAAACAGCCTGAACTTTCACACATCCAGAATGTTTTGCTTTGTGGAAGACTGAAGTGAATTCATTAGAACTGACCCAGTTCCAGTGGCTAGTTCAAAGAGAATGTAAGACTGAAAACCCCATTTCTGCTGTTAGAGGCCAAGTCTCTCCCTGCAAGTTCTCAGCACCAGCTGCAGATACCTGTGAGAATTCTTAGGGCCATCTAAGGACAAAAATCAGAATCCTGGTAGTAGAAGCTTGGAGTGCTGGTATAGGCTGCTGATTCAGACAGAGACTTAGACATTGATTGATATGACAGGATTATATTTTAATGAATCTTATTTAACAAACACATGTTTCCTGAATCCCTTGTGCTCTTCTAAGTATTGCACTTAAAACCAAAATAAATAAATAAAATAACTCACTGCCATTGAGTCGGATCTGACTCATAGAGACCCTCCTTGGGTTTCTGAAGCATTATCACCTCGGAAACCCAAGGAGGGGTCGCTATGAGTCGGGGCCGACTCGACGGCAAACAACAACAACAACAACATCACTACAGAAGTAGATTGCTCAATCTTTCTTCTCAGGAGCAGCTGGTGGGTTTGAACTGCCAGGCTTCTGGTTAGCAGTCAAACGCGTTAGGCACTACACCACCAGAGCTACTTTATTTAATCCTCACAACAGCCCATTCAGGTGTGACTACTATTTAACAGATAAGCAAATTGAGGGCAGAAAAGTGAGGTTGCCTAAGGTGACCAGCTAGTAAGTGACCAACCAGGACTCTAAGCCAGGCAGGTTGGTGCCAAAGTTCTGCACTCACAGGGATTCCTGGGGTCCAGCCCACCTCAGTGTTAAGAGTACTATGACCCCCCCAAGATGCTGGTTCTCCCTCTAAAGGGAAAGGCTGGGACACTAACTAGACACTTGAGATTTTCCTTATACATGTACAGGAAAATCATCTTTATTTTTGCTTACTCCTGATTTTACACACAAGGTAAAATAAATGTTGAAGATAATTTAAAAGCATTTTAATCCTGGCCTACTGGACACTTAAATTCCACCAACAGATATTAAGTTTTTAAGTTAATACCTCCTACTCTATGTTCTGAGGAATACTAATTCAGTGTTATGATAAAAGGAATAAGAAGTAAATAGGGTTCAGTGGTCAGGTAAGTTTGAAAAAAAAGATGAACTAATTGAAGCTGAGAGGAACATTTCTATACATGGTTTTTATACTGTAAATGTAGGCTTTATATATATATATACAGTCATTTATAGTATTATTCTGCAAGTTTTAAAACTTTAAATAAACTTTTGTACTTTGTTTCTTGTTTTATAACTTGCTTTTTTAATGCAAAATTCTGCTTTTGCCATTTATCCATGTTAACACAATTCAAATGCATTTAAATTGTGTAAGTGTAACTGTAATTGATTTGAGTGCATTATAATACCACACATGTAATTTAAATTTTCTAGTAGCTAGCTCTGGTAGCATAGTGGCTAAGGCACTTGACTGCTAACCAGAAGGCTGGCGGTTCAAACCCACCAGCCACTCCTCGGAAGGAAGGTTGGGCAATCCTACTTCTGTAGTGATACTGCCTCGGAAACCCAAGGAGGGGTCGCTATGAGTTGGGGCCGACTCGACGGCAAATAACAACAACAACAACAACAGTAGCTACTTCAAGTTGAAGTTGAAGACAATTAAAACAAGTCCACAAGAGCCAAAATATGACCTTGATAATATCCCTCCTGAATTTAGAGACCATTGAAAGAGTAGATTTGATGCATTGAACACCAATGACCAAAAACAGAGGAATTGTGAGATGACATCAAGTATATCACCCATGAAGAAAGCAAGAGGTCATTAGAAAGACAAGAAAGGAAGAAAAGACCAAAATGGATGTCAGAAGAGACTCTGAAAGTTGTCCTTGAATGGAGAGTAGCTGCAGCAAATAGAAGAACTGACAAAATAGGAGAGCTAAACAGAAAATTTCAAAGAATAGCTCAGGAAGACAAAGCCAATATTATAATGAAATGTGCAAAGACATGGAGTAAGAAAACCAAAAGGGAAAAACATGCTCAGCATTTCTCCAGCTGAAAGAACTGAGGAAAAAATTTAAGTCTCGAGTTTCAATATTGAAATATTCTATGGGCAAAATAATGAATGATGCAAGAAACATCAAAAGAAGATGGAAGGAATACACAGAGTCACTCTACCAAAAAGAATTGGTCGGTATTCATCCAGTTCAGGAGGTGGCATATGATCAAGAATCAATGGTATTGAGGGAAGAAGTGGAAACTGCACTGAGAAGTGAAGAACAAGGCTCCAGGAATTGACAGAATCTCACTAAGATGTTTCAACAAATGGATGCCTTACTGGAGGCACTCACTTGGCTATGCCAAGAGGTTTGGAAGACAGGTACCTGACCAACTGACTGAAAGAGATCCATAGTTGTACCTATTCCAAAGAAAGATGATCCCACAGAATGTGGAAATTA
The DNA here is from genome assembly GCF_000298275.1 of Orycteropus afer afer. Classification (NCBI taxonomy): domain Eukaryota; kingdom Metazoa; phylum Chordata; class Mammalia; order Tubulidentata; family Orycteropodidae; genus Orycteropus; species Orycteropus afer. The sequence goes on along the minus strand of NW_006922254.1, from coordinate 537,149 downwards.
TTGAACAATATCATTAATATCACATGCAAATAAAATCTTACTTAAGATAATTCAAAAACGGTTGCAGCAATATGTTGACAGAGAACTTCCAGAAATGCAAGCTGGATTCAGAAGAGGACATAGAATGAGGAATATCATTGCTGATGTCAGATGGATCTTAGCTAAAAGCAAAGAATGCCAGACAGATGTTCACTTATGTTTAATTGACTATGCAAAAGCATTCAATTGTGTGGATCATAATAAATTGTGGATAACATTGGGAAGAATGGGAATTCCAGAACACTTGATTGTACTCATGAGGAACCTGTACATAAATCAGGAGGCTGTTGTTCGAACAGAACAAGGGGATACTGCATGGTTTAAAATCAAGAAGGAAGTGTGTAAGGGTTGTATCCTTTCACCATACTTACTCAATTTGTATGCTGAGCAAACAATCCGAGAAGCGGATTATATGAAGAAGACATGGCATCAGGATTGGAAGGAGACTGATGAACAACCTGTGATATGCAGATGACCCAACTTTGCTTGCTGAAAGTGAGTATGACTTGAAGTTCTTATTGATGGATATTAAAGATTACACTCTGCAGAGTGGATTACACCTCAATATAAAGAAAACAAAAATCCTCACAACTGGACTAATAAGTAGCATCACAATAAATGGAGAAATGGTTGAATTTGCCAGGGACTTCATAATACTTTGTTCTACAGTCAACACCAATGGAAGCAGCAATCAAGCCATCAGATGACATATTGCATTGGGCAAATCTGCTGTGAAAGAGCACTTTCAAGTGATGAAGAACAAAGATGTCTCCTTGAAGACTAAGGTGCACCTGACCCAAGCCATGGTATTTTCAGTTGTCTCTTATGTATTTGAGAGCTGGATAATGACTTAGTAAGACCAAAAAAGAGTCGATGTTTTTGAGTTGTTGTATTGGAGAAGAGGGCTAATAGTACCACGGACTGTTAAAAGGACTAACAAATCTCTCCTGGAAGAAGTGCAGCTGGAATGCTCCTTGGAAGCAATAATGGCCAGACTTCATCTCACCTACTTTGGTCATGTTGTTAGAAGGGACCATTCCCTGGAGAAGGATATCATGCTTGGTAAGGTGGAGGGTTAATGAAGAAGGGGAAGGCCTTCAATAAGATGGACTGACACAGTGGCTGCAATGATGGGTTCAGGTACAGCAAGGATTATGTGGCTGGCACAGGATCAGACATTGTTTCATTCTGCTGTGCATAGGGTCGCTATGAGTTGGAGATGACTCAAAGACACCTAACAACAACAAGAACAACATGTAGCTACATTAAAAATACAGGTAAAATTAATTTTAATAATATGTGTTTTAACTCAATATAGCCAAGATATTATCATTCTAACATATAATCAATATAAAATTTATTAATGAGATACTTTACATTCCTTTTTGTACCAATTGTTAAAAATTCAGACTAGCTGCATTTCAAGTGCTCAATAACCACAGTGGCTTGTGGTTACCATAGTGGACACCACACCTGTGAAGTAGTCTATTGCATGAACACACCAGAATTTAGGTCTATGGGGAAAAAAAAAAATGATGATTTAAAGTTAAAGAGGCTGTTTTGTTTTTTCTGCAGGATTTTTCAGAGTTCTTACTGTAAAATGCATTATGAATCTCCAGGATAGGGAGGTATATATAGAATTCAGCATTTCCCAGACTTATTTGATCACAAAACACTTTCTCATGAAGCATTTAGTGAGACTAGTGTGTGGCAAAATACACTCTGGAAATAAAAGAACATGACCTTTCAAGTGAGATAGATCTAGGGAAAAGCCTGGCTCTGTATAGTAAGTATTTAGCCTTACTAAATACTAAACATCTGAAATTTCTTTTCTACATCTGTAAATGGGTGTAATAATGCTTTCTCTCCTTTTGCCCCTTCTCTCCTAATTAAAGAACCAACCCTTAAACAGCCAAATACATGACTGACCAATTCACAAAAAAGTAGGCAACTATTGAGTCTGTTTGACTCATAGCGACCCCTCCTTGGATTTCCGAGGTGCTATATAGTGATATTGCCTCAACAACCCAAGGAGGGGACACTATGAGTCGGGTCTGACTCAACGGCACATAACAACAACAACAACATCTCTACGGAAGTAGATTGCCCAAACTTCTTTCCAAGGAGTAACTGGTGGGTTTGAACGGCCAGCCTTCTGGTTAGCAGTCATATGCTTTAGGCGCTATGCCACCAGATCTCCTAAATATATGGAACATTGTACAGAAATGTTATGAATTGTGCAAAAAAATATAGATACACAAAAAGATGAGGCTTCAGATAAAATATCATTTCCTTGGAACAGGTATCTCTAAACACTTTCTTTAAATAGGTTTCCTCCTTTATTCTCTATCATGAACTCAAATTTGTCTATTATAACACCGATCTCAGCTCTGGTAGCGTAGTGCCTAAGGCACTTGACTGCTAACCAGAAGGCTGGCGCTTCAAACCCACCAGCCACTCCTCGGAAGGAAGATGGGG
>NW_006922254.1:518762-534532 GCF_000298275.1 Orycteropus afer afer | reverse complement strand
CAAACCCACCAGCCACTCCTCGGAAGGAAGATGGGGCAATCTACTTTCATAGTGATACTGCCTCGGAAACCCAAGGAGGGGTCGCTATGAGTCGGATCCGACTCAATGGCACATAACAACAACAACAACAACAATCCCAGCTTATGGTTATGTATTATACATGTGTTTATATGTTTTCTTATCTCTCTCAATCCACAGGGGCAGGACCATCTCTACTGTGTTCTCTATCTGATCTGTGCCCAGTGCTTAAGACAGTGCCTGACATTTATCAGGCTACCATTAAGTATTTGTTGAGTAAGAATGAGTAAATGAACCTCATAAAATTATTTATGCAAATGTATAAGATCTAGAAAAACACATGACAAAATGAGAATAGTTGGATGAGTGAATTTTTGTTTGAAAAAAAATTTTTTGCCATATCGTTGTGCAATAAATAAAAACTATTTTTTAATTCATTCATTGGTCAGAAGGGCAACAAATTAAATGCTCTAAGTCATTAATGGGCTCAAATATACCAATGATTGTGAAGATGGTACAGGATTGGCCAGTGTTTCACTCTGTTATATATAAGGTTGCCATGAGTAGGAGCTGGCATAATGGTGACTAACAACAACAGTCATTCATAATTTGGTAAAAATATAGCGTACTGAGTTTCTGTTTATGGTTTAAATGATGGAAAAAATCACATTGATTAAAGATAGGGTTGCAAAGCCAATTATAGTAATTGCTGTCAAGAAGTTGTATACCTATAAAAAGTTGAATTGGAAAAAGTTGTATGAGATATATTTACAACAACGACAATAGTAATAAAAAAGAGTAGCTGCTGAGGCTGCTTATATACAACAAAACACCTTATGTCATGTGTCTGCTAGATTCCTGGTGGAGTGGGTTGCCCTCAGGCATTAATTGGCAGAAGCAGAGAGAACAAGGAAACTAGAAGCAGAGCTACCTCAGCCTCAAGGGTAGGATCAAGGCCTCTGGTGGTGGAACTACCACAGCCCACTAAGTTGCAAAGAGCCAGACCTTCACCAACTTGGTTCTGGAGTGGGGCTGTTCATTCATATAAGCAAGTGGGATGGAGCCACAGCCACTGCCCAAGAGTGAGGGGGCAGGTCTGCCATGCCCTAGGGGCAGAGGAGTTGAGTCATTTCTGACTCATAGCAACCTCTCCTTGGGTTTCTGAGGTGGTATCCCTATGGAAGTAGATTGCCCAATCTTCCTTCCAAGGAGTGGCTGGTGGATTTGGACCTCCAGGCTACTGATTAGCGGTCAACTGCCTTAGGCACTATGCCACCATAGCTTCTTTATAGGATTTGGTTCCTTGATTTAGAGGTTTAAGGTTATGCTTTTATTGTACCTTCCAGTTAATTGGCCTAACAATGTGTTTAGTGTTTCTGTTCTATCTGCTAGTTCATTATAGAGTTCCTGGGGTCTTAATAGTTTGGAAGCAGACCACCAAGGTGTAACTATTGGTCTACATTCATCTGGAGCAATAGAGAAAGGAGAGTCAGGAATAAGAGGAGGAAATGGAATGTATAGCCAATTGCCTCCATGAACAACTGCTGATTTTGCTGTGAGAACCAAATGGATGGTACCTGAATACCATAAATGAACATTTTGTTCAGAAAGTCTATAGAAGAATACTGACAAAACAGGGGAAATGAGGTACAGAATTTCAAATTCTCCTAGAATCTAAATTTTCTGAAATTAGAAGGTGGATGAACTTCTCAAACTACTGCCCTGACATAACCTTTAAACCTTAAACCAAATACATCTCCTGAAGTCTTTTTAAAGTCAAACAATAGTTTAGCTTAAATAGTAAAGAATGTCTACCTTGACCATTGCACTTATAAAAGATCTATCTAAATGGGATATAATTGACAATAGTAACTCAAAAGATTATATAGGCATTTCAGGGGGCAGTGAGTTTATGTTGATGAGGAAAGAATGATTGGGAAACTGAGGATAGGAATGGTTGCATAACTTGAAGAATCAATGTCACTGAATTGTCCTTGTAGCAATTGTTGAATTGGTGTATATTCTGCTGTATATATTTTCAACAATGATAAAAATAAAATAAATTATACCAAATTTTTTTTTGTAAAATTGTGGTGATCAGGACTTTTCAATGATCAAATATAGCTGAGAGCTGGCTTCAATAGACAGCAGAGTGAGACTAAGGAGGCATTGTTAGATTAGTGGTAGAATTATCCTCTTCCATGTGGGAGACCTGGATTTTATTTCCAGCCAATGTACCTCATGTGCAGCCATCACCCATCTGTCACTGAAGGTTTATGTGCTGCTATGATGCTGAACAGGTTTCAGTAGCACTTTCAGCTAAGACAGACTAGGAATAAAAGCCTAATGATATAGCTGTGTCTGAAAGTAAGCCAATGAAAACACTATGCATCAAAATGGTCAGATCTGCAACCAGTCATGGGGATGGCACAGGGCCAGTGTTTTTTTCTAATGTGTATGGGGTCCCTATAAGTTGAGGGGCCAACCCAATGGCATCTAAACAACAGAGTGTAAACTGTAGTGTGCTGACTTCCCAGGAAACACAAAGAGGTCTGTCACTGTGTGAAGGGAGAGACCATTTCAGAAGCCACCAATCCTGACAGTAGCCCCATTTTGGAAAGTTTATCTCCCTCTGTTCACTGCTCTGTTTGCCTCATCATTTTCCTCAAACCTGTGTTTGGATTAAGCTCCCCAGGTTACTGTGTTTCCAGCTCTCATTTGCCACTTAATCTTGCTACTGCAGTCTGGTTTCATGGAGCTTATCTTCAGGTTCCACTGCAGTTCACCCACTGTCAAAGACCACCCGCTACTACTGTGTTACAGCTTTAATGTTGTCCATCTAATCAACAGAAGCAAATCAGACTACATCTCTGTCCATTTACCCTTCTTCCAAATGCTGATGAAAATTTGTGCCTGAGGATTAGCAACATCCCAAACAACCATGCAGGAAGGGATAGAGATAGTCAACTCTCTTGCAAAGCTGTGGCAGAGAGAGAAACAGGGACCCAAATAGGTGGAAGCCATCTTAGAAAACAGGCTCAACTTTGGCTCCCAGCTCTTCCCACCAGGTGGTGGCTGTGCCTTTTCTCAGTTGCCAAAGCTCACCCAACAGACTGAGGGCACATTTCTAACTGTGACTGTAAATGACAATAAGAAAGAGGTTCAAAATGGTCATTAATCTAATTTATGGTAAACAAGGGCAACAGCATCTCCCTGTAGGTGAAAGGAGGTTGAGAGATACACTTTCTACAACAATAGTGCTCTCTGGGCTGTGATTCAGTTTGGTGCATTTATTTAAAGCTTTCAAGAGAATTTTCATCATTGTGTTAATACTGACACTGTAGAACAGAGAACAATGGTCCCACTAATTTGTTTTTCTCAACTTGCTTGCTTTGAAAGAAGTGTGCTATACATGGAGTGCTTTCCAAGTATTCACATGTACTAACTCTTTAAAATTTAATCCACCCTAGAAGTGGGTATTATTATTATTATTTTCTTTATAATATTGATTGAGATAAGGGGCTGGATATAGAAGAAATTTCAGAGGGATTTAAGAACTGTATTTGATCAAGGGGAATATCAGGAGTCCCAGAAATCTTATCAAAGAACTGGAAATGGGTAAGAGGAAGAGGAAAGACTTAACCTTACTTCAGTCCAGTACTACAGCCTATGTTTTATCCACTTCACTCCATTGCCTCTTGCTCATGCCACCTTCTAGCACTGAAAATTGAAGTCAAATCAATAATTTGTATTATTACAATGGGGAGAGGGAATTCTGTAAAAAGTGGAAATTTACACAGTCTCTAAATTTCATTTTCAAGAAGTAAACAAACTTCTCTAGGTAATAACAATATCTAAGCCAGTTGTTATTAAGTTGACTTCAACTCATGGCAACTCCATGTGTGGAGAGTAGAATTGTGCTCAAGGTTTTCGAGGTCTGTGACCTTTTGGAAGTAGATTGCCAGGTCTTACTTCTGAAATGCCTCTGGATGGAATTTAACTGCCAATATTTCAGTTAGTAGCCAAGCAATTAACCATCTGTGCTACTCAGGGACTCCTAACATCCACTATCACTTGTTTATTCTATGTGAACCACATTTGCACTTTGATTCTTCACACATAGAAATTAAATTTAGCCATTGGTATTATTATCCCCCATTTTGCAGGTGAGGAAAAGGAAGAAGGAGTCAAGCCAATAAGAAACAAGCTGAAATTCAAGCCTAGGTCCTAGTATGTGTCAGCAGTGTAATACTCTCATCCTGTCTTGTCATAGCCCTTTCCCTGGAAGCCTGAAACAGTCATCAGCTGGGACTAGTCTGAAGTGTTCCTCCACTTTTAGCTTCACCACTGGGGTACTTGACCCTCATGTCCCTTTATCACCCTGTTGTGTATCCAAAGAGAAAGATCCAGAGGTAACTAGAAGAAAGAGAGGGAAGTACTTGACTGGATTCCATACATTGGTATGCATCTTCTGCTTCATTGAGACACACAGGTCCAGATGCACCCTACATGCCCCTCTGGTTTTGAAATTGTAGGCTTTCCAATCCTTCCTGCTTTTCTTGGCAATCTAGACTTGCAGGTGGCAGTGTTTTGCTTGAGACTCTTGGGTTATCTCAATTTCTGAGTTTGTTCCATGATGTGTTAACCTTCCCAACCTGGCTAGCCTAGTGGGTAGGTGGGCAGCCTCCATGCTCATACAAAGCCTAAATCAGCTATAATGGAAATTCAGAACCAGAGGTGGAAGTCCAAGCATGTTTGGAGTCATTACTCAATTTCCACCTGTTATCTCTCTCTTGCATTTTCACATCTATTTTATCCTTCTGTTTCTGCATCTGTCTTTAGTTATTTTGTCTAAATTCCTTTGGAAGAAGGTTTATGAACTTTGCTATAGCCTTAGTTCTAGAAATACATAAAATATAGTTTGTTGTTGTTAGCTGACATTGACTGGCCTGGACTCATGGAGAGCCCATGTACAATAAAATGAAATGCTGCCTGATCCTGTGCCACCCCCATGACTGGTTGCAGATCTGGCCAGTGTAATCTGTGAAGTTCTTTATATTGGTTGAAGCAGATCTCCAGGCCTTTCTTCACAGTCCATCTTAGTCTAGAAGCTCTATTGAAATCTTCTCAACATCATAGTATAAAGCTTCCACTAATAAACAGGTGGTGGATGTATATGAGATGCATTGGCCAATAATCAAACTTGTTCTCTCACTTGGAAGGTGAGAATTCTAGCACTGAATCCCCATTTCCTTCTATGAATTGTAGCTAAGTGAAACAAACAAACAAAAACCCACTGCCATTGAGTTGATTCTAATTCATAGCAACCCCCATAGGGTTTCCAAGGCTGTAAATCTTTATGGCAGCAGATTGTCTCATCTTCCTCCCACAGAGCTGGTTAGCAGCAAAATGTCTTACTCACTGTGCCACCAGTGCTCCTATAAATTATAGTTAATAAGTACTAATTCCCAATTTGTGGAATGTTTTTCATAGATTTCCATTGTGCTAATAATCACCTTTCATTATTTTCCTCTTTGTCCTCAAAAGTTAATAGTTCCTCACTGCAAAAATAATAAATACTAAATTAAATAAATAAATAGAACTTACTAGTTCCTTCTCACTCAGATCAATGAGTCATTGCTATGAGATAGAGCTTGTCCCATCTAATAAAACTCTTGGTTGGACAACACCAGGGCAAAATCAACCTTGATGAACTGAATCCAAAACCCAGGTTCTTCACTTTCTACCTGGGATTTCCATGAAGAATAGAACACAAAGAGGTCTAATCTTGGTTTTTAACTTGTTGTTATGAAAATTTTCAGACATATTCAAAATTACAATATATCCATCATTGATGGCTTCAACAATTATCATTACATGGAAAATCATGTTTCATCTACACACAATAACTGCTTCCTAAACTCATATTATTTCAAAGCAAATACCAGACATCACAGCATTCCATAAGTATTTCAATATATATCTCTAAAAGAGAAAGACTATTTTTTTAAATGTAATCATTATAACATTATACCATCTTTAAATTAATATAAATCCTTAAACTTATAATATATCCAGTCAATGTTCACATTTCCCTAATTGTCTTATAATTTTTAATAGTCCAATAATTGGATTCAGGATTCAAAGAAATAGCCAACATTGAGAGTCATTGATATGCCTTTGAAGTCTTTTTCATCTGTAGAATATTTCTACTACATCCATTTTCTTTTAAAATTTTTGTTGAAGAAGAAGCCCTCCTCCACTTTCAGTTTCTTTGTCCTGTAGAGTTCTTTATTTATCCTGTAGAGTTTCCTGCAGTCTAGATTTTGCTGTTGTATTATCCTGGTAGCATTTAACACATTTCTCTGACCCATGTATTAAATATGGTAATTAGATATAGATCTAGGTCACATTTGGTTTTCTTTCACAGGACCACTTCATAGGTGTTTATTTCCATCAGGACCCTGACTTGAAGGACTCTTGAATGAAAAACAACCAGCTAACTAAATGTGTGGGAAACTGGGTCAGAATATCCCTACAAATTTCTAAAAGAAAGAGTCCAGTAATGGGGAGTTGATGGGGGGATGATGAAAGTTTTAAAATCTATTTCTGACCAGAGCTTGAATTAGGCTTAGTAGACAAAAATACACAGTATGTTTTTGCTTAAGTAATATAACAGTTTAAGGATGAAAAAAAAAAAAAAAAAAAAAGACCCATCAAGCCCATAGGAGACCAGTTGCATACATACTGTGTGTCTCCATGGCACACAGCTTATGGCAGTTTATTCAATGTATGCTAGGTGAGGAGTACTGACCTATTCCACATATTAGTGTTACATTTATGGGTGCTGCCATGTACATGCAGTTATAAATATGTACTCACACTGAATTATCTCTAGGAGGGAGGTATGGGGTCTCACAGGCTTTAGCATTAAAGTGATGTGGGTTCAAATTGTTCCTAATATGTTTTAGCTAAGTAACTTTGTACAAAGCCCATAACCTTTTGAAGCCTTAATCTTTTCATCAGAAAAATGGGGATAATAATGTGTATTTCAGATATAGTGAATATTAGAAAAAAAATGAAAATGTCTAGTACAGTGCTTGGCACATGGTAAAGACTGTCAGTATGTGTAAAAACATTATCCCTTGTGGGATAAGATAATAGGTTCTATTAGAGTTATGTTCTTCTGTTGTTGTTGTTATTATGTGCCTTCGAGTTGGATTCAACTCGTAGTGACCCCTCCTTGGGTTTCCAAGGTGGTTTCACTACGAAAGTAGATTGCCCAACCTTCCTTCCAAGGAGTGCCTGGTGGGTTTGAACCGCCAGCCTTCTAGTTAGCAGTCAAGTGCCTTAGGCACTATGCTACCAGAGCTCCCCTTCTAGGGTGGGCAAACCATAATCTACTAGTGGTTTGATAGAGGACTACAATAGGGTTGGAGCTACTGAGAAACAAGAGTGGTAAATGTAATTTGAGTTTGGGAGAGAATAATCAAACTAGTTCAAAGGACTATAATTTTCATTAATTTAAAACATTGTTGAGTAGGAAAAGCGAGATTCTGAAAGAGCAATGGATATCAAGGACAGGTCCAGTATGGAGAAATGTTTTGGAGCCAGCTACCTCTGCAAACAGCCAGAGCAAGGCGTGGGTTGTCAATGTGCCCAGAGATCACCTGAGTCCTTCTTCAGGCGCAATGCAAGAGTCCACGTGCAAGCAGGGAAGGGAGTGGGAGGTGGCCCAGGGGAGGGGTAGGTTATCTTGAAACATGGCATGATTAATTCATTCTGATGAATTCTACACTTTGCTGAAAAAACAAAAGGGAAAAATTTAGAGCATATTTGCCACCCAGCCAGAGAACGGAAAACTGGAGCACAGTTAATCGTTATTTTTTTCCTGACTTTCCAGGCCAGAGATAGCAGTAATGGGAATGAGAATGCTTGTCATTACCACTCTGTCTCTGGAGACCAGAGCCCTGTCCTTGCAAACAAGCACCATGAAAACTTTCTACAGTGACAGGCGGAAACTCTAGTCGCCACAGGCCAAGGGCACCCAGCCAGTGCCCACAGTGCATTACTCTCTATACATCAAGAGGAAGGGGCTAATCTTAACTGAACTCTTGTACTTATCTAAACCCTCCTCTCCCCACAAAGCCCCTCTTTTGGGGAAGTAAGTGCTGAAATGTTAGCATTTATTGCACACATCATGGATTAGTCCAGGGAGAGGTTAGGAGTTCGATGACATCACTCTGGTCAAGAAACCAGGGCTACATTATCATGAACTTTAATATCATGAGGCAGGATTTGCACACTGTCTGGTCCAGTCCACCAATGTGAAATTAACCCGTGTTCAAGGGATAATCAATATAGTAGTATAGGATCAACATTAGCTTTCAAAAGGTTAGGTTTGAGTCTGGAAGCTGTCACTTGCAAGCAATTTGACTTTGATCAATTCACTTACCCTTATTGAGCTTCAGCTTTCTCATCTGTCCAGTGGAGCTAATCACAGGCCCTGACAGGGTTGGGTGGGGAGATGGGAGTAGAACACAGGGAAACACTCTTCAGAGATGTAGGGCTGACCTAGCTTTCCCATGGAATCTTATTGCAGCTTCTGGGGATAGTAGCTTGCACAATAGTCCTTTTTGCACATTGTCTCTGTAAAGCATCTACAGGAGGACACCTGGCTTCGCACAGAACAGAGAGAGCTTTACCTATTTTAATAGCCTGCAGACTCTGCAGCACAGGAGACAGCCAAAGTGTAGGTGACAAGTCCATCCAGGCTATGCCAAGTAGATCAACGGTGCACTCACACAGCATGATACGCACACATAGCTCCCATATCTGTGCCCCCACAGATGGAATGCACACTATTTTCATAAAGATCTGCTTCCAGCCCAGTAAGCTGCTGGCACTGAGGGTTGTCCAGGCCTTGGAGTGGGATTGAACCCGTACAGTAACTACAGCTTTCTTCACCAAAAGAACAACATCTTGCACAGTGTTCCCTGAGTCCCAGTTTATAGACTCATTTAGATGCATAGGGTTAAGAAACTTAGGATCAAAGGTTTATCCAGAGGGAAAAATCTCCAAAATGGACCATAAAAGCAACAATCCAAATGACATTCCCATTAAGGGACAACATCTTGAATGAACCCTATCCATATAACTTTTGATTTTATTTGCAGGTCATTTTGGACTATAGCACCTCAAACACTGTAAGATCATGTCAACTTACCTCCAGAATCCATCATTGTAGTATTGGCCTAAGGCCAGGCTTTGGAAAGACACTTGTCCTGAATCTGGTTGGCAGATCAGCCCAGACACAAGCAATACACAGCTTTCATGAGGTAGTGCAGGCTCCACAGACTACTTTTCTGTGTGATGAGGGCACACCACTCGGTCTCTCCATATCTTACCTGCACATGTCCTCATCTATTCAGAGGAAACAAAATTCACTACCATGTCATTGGATTGTTGTAGTAGAATGAGCTAGTGAAGGTTGCATGGGTTGTCTGTAACACAACAAGCCCTCATGCATGCTAACCATGACTGCAGTGTGTAGGAGACAACTCTGCTATGGCAGATCTTGCCTCTCCACTCAGACAGCTAAGCCTGAATCCTGTGGTTGGGTCCCAGCTTCTTTAACAAGTCCATTGCCCTCCTGGTGCCACCTAGCTTCACTCACCCAAGAGCCTTCTCTAAGCTCCTGTGGTCCCTGAGAAGGAGAAATACTTTCCATCTGATCATTCAAATTCTGCTTTTGAGTTTGGGTGAAATGGCTCTCTGGGCAGCTCTGAGAACCCCCAGGCAGCAGTAACCAAATGTCACATGACAGAAGACTCTGGTACTCTAGCTTCTTCTGTGCCCACTGTTACCTGGCCCTTCCTACTCACCACCACCTCACTCAGCCTTGAACCTATCTTCCTTGCTTCCTACTATCACCCTTCCTCACCTACCCACTGATCCTCATTTGGACTTTGAGCATTTTTTCTCATTATTTCACTCCCTTTCTGGGCCACAGTGTCCTTCAGGCTCAGTCCTCTCAGTGTCATAGCCTGTGATCCTGTTCTGCCCCCACTCCAGACCCTTTCAGCTTCCTGTCACAGCTCCATGCATCTGGTATACGGGAACCAGGTCCTGTTTCAGGAGCAAGAGCCACCATAAGTAACAAAGGGAAACAGAGTCTGCCCTGAAAAGCCCTATTCCCTTAGATAAGAAACAGGGCAGGAATGAGGTGGGTGCTATACAGTGTCACTAAAGGATCAAGCAGTCCTCAAAGAGGCTCCACAGTACAACCCACTCCAGGATGATCTACCAGACCAGGAGGAGAAATTACACATCTGTGGAAGTCAGCACATGAGGTTCAATCAGAGCACCATGTAGCATGGTGACATAAAGATAGAGACCAGCATCTTCATTTGCCATCTTCCCCACTTCATGAGTCTGTCCAATCCCTTCTCTTTCTTACCTGTCCTGTAGAAAGGTTTGAGTTTATTTGAGATTTAGCCTCTTTTAGACCATGGAAGGAAAGGTAAAGACAGGTCACAGGAGATAGATTCTGGGTGTGAAGTAATGATCAGTGTCTCTGTGCATGGTAATAAATCCAGGGCTAAAGGAAGAGAAGCACTACAAGGCAGAAAAGCATCAATCTGAGACCCTCTTTCACCCTGTGGTGATACATTAAGGTACACACAAGAAGAAAACCCCGAGTCTCCAATAATCCAGGAGACACAGCAAGTGATAAAATAATCAGGGCAGCTGAATGGTGAGAATGGATTGAAATGTCCTGGCTGTCTTCACATTTTTGTCATTGCTTTGTATGCCCTGTCCCCTGGGATTTTGGATGAAAACATACTGTTGAGCTTTTTTCCTATGAATAATTTCCTGCCATTTCAAGCAATGATAGACACAAAATTTCCCAACAATTAGCCATTTGTTTACTTACTAAAACTATAGCAGCCCAGCAGATCATCAGGATGGTCTAGCACCCACGACTTGAAAATACTGTGTTCTTCTCCTTCTCCCTGAGAAAAATCATTTCAAAAATTCTGCTTTCATATGACTATGTTACCCCCACATAAATGACCCTTCCCCAGGTTGGCCCTTGGAGAAAGAGGTTACAATCATTTGAAAGGGCAATAACCTCATTAGCCTGTTAGGTGTATGTTTGTTTGTATAGAAATAGTCCACTCTGCACAATCTCACCACCAGCTCTGAGACAAAACAGCTTGCCTGTTTTTATTGTCAAACTTCAAAGTTCATTTTGGAGATAAAATTCTACTTTCCCATGAAAATTCTGAGAATACTGCATGGGTGTGAGGGAAAAATTACTAGGGCTTAGAATATCACTCAAACCTCAAACACACTGGAACCTCTCAGAGCTGCAGGACAGGCTAGGACATTCAGAGGCCACGTGTTTGCTTATCTTTGCTCTTCAGAAGATTAGAGTGTGACATTACCAAAGGTTACATTTTAACCAGAATTTATTTCACTATTATTATTAAAAAAAAAAAAAAAAAAGGGTATCCCACTTTCATATCTGATTGGATTTAATGGAAATAAAATATCATGGGAACTAAAGTGAAAAAATCTGTGGAAAAAAAAATTTAGAAATAGAACAAATTAGTTAATATGAATCCCAAATTCTCCTTATGTTACTCTGACTAAAGTGACGACATAAAAGATGAGAGGCAAAAGAAAAAGCTGGTTTAAAAAAAAAAAAAAAAACTGAAATAGGAAATCTATATCCTATGAAGCTTATTTGGCCTGAAGGGAAGTTGTCCACTCCTGGTCTTCTCTAAAAGAGCCCTGGTGCTGCCATGGTAAAAGTGCTCAGTTGCTAATCAAAAGGTTGGGATTTTAACACACCAGCCATTCTGTGGAGAAAGATGTGGCCTGCTTCCATAAAGATTTACAGACTTGGAAACTCTCTGGGACAATTTTTCTGGTGACATAGTAGATAAAGCATTTGCCTGCTAACCAGACTGTCAGTGGTTCAAATCCACCAGCTGCTCCATGGAAGGAAGATGGGGCAATCTACTTCTGTGAAGATTGGCAGCCTCAAAAACCCAATGGGGGTCACTATGAATCAGAATCTACTCAGTGGTAGTGAGTCTGGTTTGGTTTGAGTGTAGGGTCACTCTACTCAAAACTGACTCAATGCAACAAGTTTGGTTTGAGATCAACTCTAGTGTGGGCTGAAGTGTTCTGTAGGAACCATCCCCCTTTCTTGCCCTCCCTCCCAGATTCCCTGGGGGTACAGAAAGGCACAGAGCTTCATCTGGATCTACTCTCAAAAAGGCCTTCACCCACTCACTTCCTCAACCAACCACCCACTCACCCACTCATTCAGTTACAAACTCACTCTCCACTCACTCACCCTCATACTCACTCACTCACACACTTGCTCACACTCTCATTTATCCACTCACTCACATTCACTCTCACACTCACTCACGCACTCACATATCCACTCACTCACCACTTACTCACTCACCCACACATTTGCTAACACACTCACTCACTCATCCATTCATTCACTCACTTACATGCTCACTCACTTATTCACTTACACACATGGGCTCTACCCACCCCCTCACTTACCCATCTAATCACTCAGAATCAAAAACTAAGTGCCTGCTGCCAGGGACTGTGTTCAGTGCCTCAAGGACAAAGAACAAAGCCACTGGGCTTTTTCAGTCTCTGATATCACTCAGCCCCTAGACTTCTATTACACAGTTAGGACATGCCTGCTTCTTCTGTTTTCCACTTTCCTGCTATGCTTTTTTCCTATCAAATTCATGTTTCCATGTCTTCTACCCTGTCCGCCTCCAGAAAAGCTCTCCTAGACTCTTCCTTTTGGAGCTCTTCTTGCCTAACAGTCGACTCTTTCTAAGTAGTCAATCATGTCTTGTAATCCTGAGCACTGCAGACACTCTACTTTTAGAGCAATCTAAAACACATTGTCATGCCTTCCAAACTTTTTGCTCATGACTCACAGTGGAAAAATTCATTTTCATTTTCAGTACACACACACACACACACAAACTCACACTCACTTGTATTTAAAACAAAAGTTTCACAAAACAATGCTTTCTTTACTACTGTAACTCTATTCTCACCATTCCCACCCCCACATTTTCCAAACACTAATTGAAATCCGCTAAACTAATTTCCCAATCCCTTAGTGGTTTATGATTTGCAGTGTGAAGAACATTTTAAGAACACACTGTGTGAAATAATAAAGAAGGAGAATTTCTGGGCCTTTGCTAACCCGAAGGTGTTCCCACAGATCATTCTTCTCTGCGCTTTGACCTACAATCCTCACTCTGTCCCTTGTTAATAAATAACACTTAAACATCTCTAAACCTCTCTTTCACTCAAGGACTAACTCAATTAGGACTGAGCTGGTGGGAGGTCTGAAGCAGATTAAGAGAAGATAAAGGATGCTTTGGGGTTTATCTTCAGGTTTTCTGTTTCTACCAACTCTGTGCCCTTCCTGTGTTTAGTCCCAGGCATGGAAGTAGAAAAAGAGGAAAAGAGAAAGGGATAAAGTGAAAGAGGAAATAAAGGAGGGAAAGAAGAAGGGAAAAAAAGGAAGAAAGGGAGGGTGGGAGGAAGGCAAGGAAAAAATAGAAGAAATTCCAGCTCACCTACCCATGTCAGGACTCCACTTCACCCCAGCTTCAATTCTCCAAAGGTGAACCTTGGCCTTACTTGAGGAGCTAGTGACAACTCACTTCCCTCCCTTCTTTCCTTCTTTTATCCCTCCATTTTTCTCCCTTCAGTCCTCCCACCCTCCCTCCCTCTTTCTGGCCATCTATTGAATCAGCAAAAACTTGAGCCGGTGTCCATTGCATGCTGAGTCATCCTCCCAAAGAGGAAGATAGACAGATGTGTCCCCACCCACTTTCTTGGAGACAGCTGGTTGAGCTTGACAGTTGCCAGATGTGGAATCACAAGTGGATTATGTAGAAGAAAAAGGAAGACAGAGTACACTCAGACTTCTAACCAAAACTACCTGTCTTAGTCCATGGTAGTTCACTGAAGTATTGTGACTACTGTGAAACCCAGTGGAGATCCCTGTGGCATTTATATGGTACAATTCCACGGTGGACATTTTTAGAAAGGTATCAGTGGTACAACTCAGGGAAATCACTGGTAGGCACTGCTCCCCAAGCCCTGCCAATGGGGCAGTTCCTTCTTCTGATCCCTAAGAGACTATGTATTCAGTATAATCACTTGTCTAGGGCAAGCTGAGTTGCCTTTGGCTTCCATCTGGCTTGACACAATACCTGCACTAATAAAGTGTTCAGCCAACATTTGAAAATTTTGCTTGTAATGGTCAATTTGGACCTCTTTACCAATCTGATATTTTCTAGACCAGCACTGTCTATCAAAATAATAATGCAAATCACATAAGCTATTTTAAATTTTCTATTAGCCACAGTTTAAATAAAAAAGTAAAAAGAAAAAGGTGAAATATCTTTAGTATTGTACCTAGCTCAATATATTAAAAATATTCCACCACTTGTCTGTCATTGTGTCACATAATGATGGCTTGAGTGTTGCTATGATACTGGAAGTTACACTACCAATATTTCAAATTTTAGCAGGGTTGTCCATGGTGGACAGGTTTCAGAAGAGCTCAGACTAAGACAAACTGGGAAGAAGGATATCGCAGCACTATTTACAATAGCCAAAAAACGGAAACAGCCTAGGTGTCCATCAACTGAGGAATGGATATCCAAACTATGGCCTATACACACAATGGAATACTATGTAACCCTAAAGAATAATGTAGAATCTGCAAAACACTGCATAATGTGGATGAACTTGGAGGACATTATGCTGAGTGAAATAAGTCAATCACAAAAGGACAAATATGGTATTAGTCTGTTATTGCAATAGTCAAGGAAATATTTATCTATGAAAGACCATTTTCTTTGTTGGTTCCCAGGGGTGGGAGGGGGAGGGGAGGGAATGCTGTTAGATACATAGAGATAAGTTTTTATTTGGGTGAAGAAAAGGGCAATGTACCAAACGTGAGTGATCAATATAGTGGCATTGAGGAAGAGAAAGACATAGAGAGGTACGTGGGAAGTACAGACAACAAAGATGAACCCTTTTGCACATATAGTACAGCATGGTCAGTGAAGGCAAACACGGGTATATGGGTGGATATATGGATGGACAGGCTGAAATGTTAGGTATGTATATGAAATGGAGAGTGCATCCAAGAACATGTATAGAGTTGGCAGAAAGTGGTCCAATAACTTTATGTGTATGATCTGAATTCCCAGGTGTATAATGGAGCTGACAAGGGGCAAGGTTGTAGTCACTGCTTGGTCATAGCCAGTTACCCAGAAGGACCGAGTAGTTAAACCTGTGGGCTTGGAACCATAGTCCCAGAGGATATCAAGCTCAATTGGCATGACATACTACATAAAACATTGTTCCACCTCCTACTGTGGTGAGTAGCGACTGAGATCTTAAAAGCTTGCAAGCTTCCATCTAGATGCATCGATAGGTCTCTCCTCGTCTAGAGCCAAGAAGAATCAAGAAAACCAAAAATTCATAGAAAAAACTAATCCTAGTGACTGGTACACCGTCCAATCTGTAGCCTTTATAACTATGAGACCAGAAGAAATAGATGGTGCTCGGCTACTAGTCAACCACTTGGAAGAGGATCTTTGTAGGAGATCCTGGATAGACAGGGAGAACAATGTGGAACAAAACTCAAAATCATTTGAAAAAAAAAA